>NC_091164.1:9579718-9592218 GCF_040958095.1 Procambarus clarkii
AGGCTAACATAGTTCCAATCTACAAAAGTGGCAGCAGGGAAGACCCCCTCAATTATAGACCTGTATCATTGACAAGTGTAATAGTGAAAGTATTGGAAAAGCTAATCAAAACTAAATGGGTAGAATACCTGGAGAGAAATGATATAATATCAGACAGACAGTATGGTTTTCGATCAGGAAGATCCTGTGTATCGAATTTACTCAGTTTCTACGATCGGGCCACAGAGATATTACAGGAAAGAGATGGCTGGGTTGACTGCATCTATCTGGACCTAAAAAAGGCTTTCGACAGAGTTCCACATAAGAGGTTGTTCTGGAAACTGGAAAATATTGGAGGGGTGACAGGTAAGCTTCTATCATGGATGAAAAATTTTCTGACTGATAGAAAAATGAGGGCAGTAATCAGAGGCAATGTATCGGAATGGAGAAATGTCACAAGTGGAGTACCACAGGGTTCAGTTCTTGCACCAGTGATGTTTATTGTGTACATAAATGATCTACCAGTTGGTATACAGAATTATATGAACATGTTTGCTGATGATGCTAAGATAATAGGAAGGATAAGAAATTTAGATGACTGTCATGCCCTTCAAGAAGACCTGGACAAAATAAGTATATGGAGCACCACTTGGCAAATGGAATTTAATGTTAATAAATGTCATGTTATGGAATGTGGAATAGGAGAACATAGACCCCATACAACCTATATATTATGTGAGAAATCTTTAAAGAATTCTGATAAAGAAAGAGATCTAGGAGTGGTTCTAGATAGAAAACTATCACCTGAGGACCACATAAAGAATATTGTGCAAGGAGCCTATGCTATGCTTTCTAACTTCAGAATTGCATTTAAATACATGGATGGCGATATGCTAAAGAAATTGTTCATGACTTTTGTTAGGCCAAAGCTAGAATATGCAGCTGTTGTGTGGTGCCCATATCTTAAGAAGCACATCAACAAACTGGAAAAGGTGCAAAGACATGCTACTAAGTGGCTCCCAGAACTGAAGGGCAAGAGCTACGAGGAGAGGTTAGAAGCATTAAATATGCCAAAACTAGAAGACAGAAGAAAAAGAGGTGATATGATCACTACGTACAAAATAGTAACAGGACTTGATAAAATCGACAGGGAAGACTTCCTGAGACCTGGAACTTCAAGAACAAGAGGTCATAGATTTAAACTAGCTAAACACAGATGCCGAAGAAATATAAGAAAATTCACCTTCGCAAATAGAGTGGTAGACGGTTGGAACAAGTTAAGTGAGAAGGTGGTGGAGGCCAAGACCGTCAGTAGTTTCAAAGCGTTATATGACAAAGAGTGCTGGGAAGACGGGACACCACGAGCGTAGCTCTCATCCTGTAACTACACTTAGGTAATTACACTTAGGTAATTACACACACACACACACACACACACACACACACACACACACACACACACACACACACACACACACACACACACACACACACACACACACACACACATATATAGTATTTTTCGCTCGTTGTTACTGATGGCTCACCACCTGGGCAGTAGGAGAGGTGGAAGGGGTCGCTGGTGCGGTTGTCATCAAGACGGAGCTCGTAGCTTCCAATATGGTTTTCGTTGATGATAAAGAAGGGTAAACCAGAGCAGGTTACATCCGTGTGCACGTTTCCGCTCAATGGCTCATAAGCTGTCAAATGAAGTTGAGTTCTTTTATAAATATTTGCAGCTCGAAAACATTCATATAGGGTCACTCATACAACTTTACCCCCAATCAGAATGCAAATATTGTTTACAAATTAATGATGTATCAATTATATATATATATATATATATATATATATATATATATAGGGGTACCACCACTGGTTTAATTAAAGGGACCCACATCCTCGAAGAAGAAAATAAATATATATATATATATATATATATATATATATATATATTAGTATATTTTGGTAGCAGTCTTTCCTGTAGACATATATTATTAAATATGACCGAAAAAGTAAGATTAATAATTCTAACACGAATTTTCTCAATCTTTCGTACATTACGCTTCACTGTTGGAGGTAAATCAAAAATCACTTCTCCAAAATTCATTTTTATTTCTAGTCTGACGCGACACGGGCGCGTTTCGTAAAACTTATTACATTTTCAAAGACTTCACAAATACACAACTGATTAGAACTTGCGTTTCTCTGATTTTATATCTACATTTGAGTGAGGTGGGAAGGGTGATGTGGCATTAACACAAGACAGAACAATAGGGGATATTAATAGGTATTAATAGAGATATTAATAGTATTAATAGAGGTATTAATAGGTATTAATAGAGATATTACTCTCCTATTAATATCCCCTATTGTTCTGTCTTGTGTTAATGCCACATCACCCTTCCCACCTCACTCAAATGTAGATATAAAATCAGAGAAACGCAAGTTCTAATCAGTTGTGTATTTGTGAAGTCTTTGAAAATGTAATAAGTTTTACGAAACGCGCCCGTGTCGCGTCAGACTAGAAATAAAAATGAATTTTGGAGAAGTGATTTTTGATTTACCTCCAACAGTGAAGCGTAATGTACGAAAGATTGAGAAAATTCGTGTTAGAATTATTAATCTTACTTTTTCGGTCATATTTAATAATATATATATATATATATATATATATATATATATATATATATATAATATATATATATATATATATATATATATATATATATATATATATATATATATATATATATATTATTAAATATGACCGAAAAAGTAAGATTAATAATTCTAACACGAATTTTCTCAATCTTTCGTACATTACGCTTCACTGTTGGAGGTAAATCAAAAATCACTTCTCCAAAATTCATTTTTATTTCTAGTCTGACGCGACACGGGCGCGTTTCGTAAAACTTATTACATTTTCAAAGACTTCACAAATACACAACTGATTAGAACTTGCGTTTCTCTGATTTTATATCTACATTTGAGTGAGGTGGGAAGGGTGATGTGGCATTAACACAAGACAGAACAATAGGGGATATTAATAGGTATTAATAGAGATATTAATAGTATTAATAGAGGTATTAATAGGTATTAATAGAGATATTACTCTCCTATTAATATCCCCTATTGTTCTGTCTTGTGTTAATGCCACATCACCCTTCCCACCTCACTCAAATGTAGATATAAAATCAGAGAAACGCAAGTTCTAATCAGTTGTGTATTTGTGAAGTCTTTGAAAATGTAATAAGTTTTACGAAACGCGCCCGTGTCGCGTCAGACTAGAAATAAAAATGAATTTTGGAGAAGTGATTTTTGATTTACCTCCAACAGTGAAGCGTAATGTACGAAAGATTGAGAAAATTCGTGTTAGAATTATTAATCTTACTTTTTCGGTCATATTTAATAATATATATATATATATATATATATATATATATATATATATATATATATATATGCAAACAAGCCTGAATGGTCCCCAGGACTATATACAACTGAAAACTCACACCCCAGAAGTGACTCGAACCCATACTCCCACAACTGGTATGTACAGGGACGCCTTAATCCGCTTGACCATCACGACCGGACAAAAGGAAGTGATAGCCGAGGCTATATGAACCACTTCCCCGCCGGCACTCGGATGGTAATCTTGGGCATAGCATTTTATCAAATCACCTCATTCTTTGGGGAACACGTGAGGAACACAAATGCAAACAAGCCTGAATGGTCCCCAGGACTATATACAACTGAAAACTCACACCCCAGAAGTGACTCGAACCCATACTCCCACAACTGGTATGTACAGGGACGCCTTAATCCGCTTGACCATCACGACCGGACAAAAGGAAGTGATAGCCGGGGCTATATGAACCACTTCCCCGCCGGCACTCGGATGGTAATCTTGGGCATAGCATTTTATCAAATCACCTCATTCTTTGGGGAACACGTGAGGAACACAAATGCAAACAAGCCTGAATGGTCCCCAGGACTATATACAACTGAAAACTCACACCCCAGAAGTGACTCGAACCCATACTCCCACAACTGGTATGTACAGGGACGCCTTAATCCGCTTGACCATCACGACCGGACAAAAGGAAGTGATAGCCGAGGCTATATGAACCACTTCCCCGCCGGCACTCGGATGGTAATCTTGGGCATAGCATTTTATCAAATCACCTCATTCTTTGGGGAACACGTGAGGAACACAAATGCAAACAAGCCTGAATGGTCCCCAGGACTATATACAACTGAAAACTCACACCCCAGAAGTGACTCGAACCCATACTCCCACAACTGGTATGTACAGGGACGCCTTAATCCGCTTGACCATCACGACCGGACAAAAGGAAGTGATAGCCGAGGCTATATGAACCACTTCCCCGCCATTCAGGCTTGTTTGCATTTGTGTTCCTCACGTGTTCCCCAAAGAATGAGGTGATTTGATAAAATGCTATGCCCAAGATTACCATCCGAGTGCCGGCGGGGAAGTGGTTCATATAGCCTCGGCTATCACTTCCTTTTGTCCGGTCGTGATGGTCAAGCGGATTAAGGCGTCCCTGTACATACCAGTTGTGGGAGTATGGGTTCGAGTCACTTCTGGGGTGTGAGTTTTCAGTTGTATATAGTCCTGGGGACCATTCAGGCTTGTTTGCATTTGTGTTCCTCACGTGTTCCCCAAAGAATGAGGTGATTTGATAAAATGCTATGCCCAAGATTACCATCCGAGTGCCGGCGGGGAAGTGGTTCATATAGCCTCGGCTATCACTTCCTTTTGTCCGGTCGTGATGGTCAAGCGGATTAAGGCGTCCCTGTACATACCAGTTGTGGGAGTATGGGTTCGAGTCACTTCTGGGGTGTGAGTTTTCAGTTATATATATATATATATATATATATATATATATATAATATATATATATATATATATATATATATATATATATATATATATATATATATATATATATATTATTAAATATGACCGAAAAAGTAAGATTAATAATTCTAACACGAATTTTCTCAATCTTTCGTACATTACGCTTCACTGTTGGAGGTAAATCAAAAATCACTTCTCCAAAATTCATTTTTATTTCTAGTCTGACGCGACACGGGCGCGTTTCGTAAAACTTATTACATTTTCAAAGACTTCACAAATACACAACTGATTAGAACTTGCGTTTCTCTGATTTTATATCTACATTTGAGTGAGGTGGGAAGGGTGATGTGGCATTAACACAAGACAGAACAATAGGGGATATTAATAGGTATTAATAGAGATATTAATAGTATTAATAGAGGTATTAATAGGTATTAATAGAGATATTACTCTCCTATTAATATCCCCTATTGTTCTGTCTTGTGTTAATGCCACATCACCCTTCCCACCTCACTCAAATGTAGATATAAAATCAGAGAAACGCAAGTTCTAATCAGTTGTGTATTTGTGAAGTCTTTGAAAATGTAATAAGTTTTACGAAACGCGCCCGTGTCGCGTCAGACTAGAAATAAAAATGAATTTTGGAGAAGTGATTTTTGATTTACCTCCAACAGTGAAGCGTAATGTACGAAAGATTGAGAAAATTCGTGTTAGAATTATTAATCTTACTTTTTCGGTCATATTTAATAATATATATATATATATATATATATATATATATATATATATATATATATATATATATATATATATATATATATATATATATATATATATATATATATATATATATATATATATATATATAAAACTGTTGTGCAACATTTGCACGAAATCTGATTTAATGAATTATAGTGCAGCAGCAACTTTGTAATTATTATACATGTCTAAATATTAATTTCAACTCAGATATTTTAAATTTATTCTCAAATTACAAAGAGGAGCTTTACATATGATAACTGAATTAACATGAAATGAAGATATTTAGATACAAACTGAGAACAGAATAAATACAAATGTTATGATGCGTTGAATGTAACTGAAATGCTAAACACAATTTTGAATTGATTTAAGAACATAAAACATGCAGAATAAAACTACCCAAATTTATTCTACCCAAATTATATCTATATCTACCCAAATTTATTCATATATTTCACTTGAGCAGTAGGAGGCTCGAACCGTCAACCCCACAGGAGTGACTCAACAGCTCTACCACTGCACTCTTTGACAGCCACGATACAAAAGATTTCATAGCATCAATCCGCTACCCAACTAAAATTATATACCTTCGCCGGCTGCTACTAAGTACACAGGAATTAGTGATCCACGCCAACGTCATATAAATTGTCAACAACACTACCGTGGAAATCAACAACTTATGTATAAGAAAGACAACCACTCACAAGCCTGTGTTCTCCTCAATGTGTATCTCTACCATTCTCTAATATTTCCTTCCTTATTAATAGTCAGACAATTTTAACAGATTATCCTATAATGATCTGTAACATTCACGTATCCAAATTTGTTCTCATTATTATTTATTAAAATAAAATGGAAGATATTCGTATTATTATTAGTTTTCAAACAAAATGGACAAATTCAATTTGTTGAGCAACTTAATACATGATAAGAGAGCCAGTGTTGAGTATAATATTTAGTTTGTGGTAAAACACTTGTATGATGCCTCTCCTGCAGTGAGACACTTGTATGATGCCTCTCCTGCAGTGAGACACTTGTATGATGCCTCTCCTGCAGTGAGACACTTGTATGATGCCTCTCCTGCAGTGAGACACTTGTATGATGCCTCTCCTGCAGTGAGACACTTGTATGATGCCTCTCCTGCAGTGAGACACTTGTATGATGCCTCTCCTGCAGTGAAACACTTGTATAAGGCCTCTCCTGCAGTGAAACACTTGTATAAGGCCTCTCCTGCAGTGGAACACTTGTATAAGGCCTCTCCTGCAGTGAAACACTTGTATAAGGCCTCTCCTGCAGTGAAACACACGTGGTACAAACTGTGCCTCGTCATAATGGCTTATGGAACACAATCTGGCGGGTGTGAAACGAAGCTCTACTTACCTGAGCATTTTCCCTCTGAAGAACAGTTATAAACCAAGTGTTGTTGGAAGAAAAATTGAAAGCCCTTGCCAGCCAGAGGTTTACCATCACTGTAGATGGCGAGGCAGAACGTATCGTGATCTGTGGCGCACTCCGGCACACATTCAGTCTGATTACCATTATCCTCTAAGACAATTGCGAGTGGAGTCTGATTGGCACTTGAACACACAAACAGAGCTGTGGGCAGAAACAAAGACCAGTATTTTGTTCAGGTAAATCATCCCGGACGCTTCTTCAATGCCACAACGTACAAAACACGGGGAAACTATGACTCTCAAATCTAACCTAACCAACCTATGCATAGAAAACGTGTCTATTTTACCAAGCCGCTACTTTTCATAGTAACCTCCCCCCCACCCCCCCCCCCCCACCTCTCACTCCTCATTTGGAACGTAGTGGACCATAACGTACAAAATGAGACGTGTTTGATGAGAGGACAGGTTGGATAAATTATGTTCTGGACAAGAGCCACACAGGACAAAACTGGCCTTGCCAAAGGACTGAAACAGAAGGAAATGAACCTTACGTTAAGGGGACGTACAGCATTAAAAATTAAAACATTGGCATCCTGAATGATATATTGGTTGTGTTGGCAGTTTTGTGACACAGACGGTGCTAAGCAGTCTTCCTAACCCCAGCTTGGTGCCAGCTTGTTACTTCCGTACTTCACGTGGTAGAGCAGAGTTGAATGAGATCCCAGCCACTACTAGCTCGGCTCTCGGGTGTTACCGGTTTTAAGGAATTAGTAACGGCGAGCTTTTATGGTAGACAATTAGGCCAGTCAGAAGAAAACTCAGGTGAAGGATAACGAGGGATTACTGTAGAACTTGCCTGCCACTGACCAACACCACATGACTCCCGACTTTGAAAGCTGTTTAAAAACGTGCTCCGGAGCCCATCCAAGACATTCTCTAACTGACTGAGGGAGGTTTAGCCTCTTCTCCCCAGAGCCATCTGACCAGCCCGCCTGTTGCGTGGGGCCAAGGTAGGAACACTAGCCAGCCCATAATCTGGTGATCTGGCGTGGGGAAATTGTAATTTCCCGTGGACCAGCAGTATACTGGGTTAAGTTTAGCAAACTGTAGAGTAGTATATAGTTTGTTGGTGCCATTTTCATTTCTCTTTTTCTAAAAATATCTACTCAGGTAGATCCCCATCTTAGGTGTTCTGTACTCATGTTAATACATCGACTTACCTACTCTCCCATCTCCCATGTGCCAATTGGCAAGGTTAATTATTTTCAATATTTTGTAACCCGCCCCCCCTGCCACTGTACCTAGTCTGTAGTGATTGGCTACTTGTTATGTGTACTTATAGCTCCACCCTCACCCTATCTCCCAGGGTCCTCACTCCCTCATCAAACACATTATAGATACATTAACAAGAAGTGCTGCAACACAATATATCTTACACTTAGTAAGATTTAAAGTAGTGTAATAAGTATTGAGAGGTAGTGATTAAACAAGTGTAATTGTTCTCAGGTTGTGGTTGACTTCAATGTGTTTCGTAAAGGCGGATTACTATTGGGTTAACCAAAGACTGTGGTTAGCGCTCGGAGGTCTAACAAACAGTGTATTCGTGGATTATTTGATAGAATAAGTTATTATTTATTAGTGAGGAAAATAATTTCCTTGGATAAACTCAATGGTTAAGATATAGAGGACGTCTTATCAGCGGCCCGTCTTGGGAGAGTGAGGGAGTGAGAAGTTGTTTCATGATGCAGGCTCTCACTCCAGGGCGTTCTGGCCAGGGTCCCCCAACGTCAAGAACCTGTCGTCCTAAAGTGCCCTATCCTAACCTACCAGAGGATCCACCAACAGAAAACGGAAAAGAATGTCAAATTCGCGATCCGCTTCCATTTTCTTGTAATCACAGTTTTTAACCTTAAGTAAAATATACGTCAAAATGCGACGTGCTATAAAGGGGACAGGTTGGTCACTCACCGCCATCCTTGCCATCAATGATCATTTCTCATATCACCATAAATATAGTAAAGCAAATAAGACAGTTTTAAAATTTGCAACATTTAAGGTTTGAAATGTTGTAAAGCAAGTTGTTACTTTACTCAATACCTGTTATTAAGGTATTGGGCAATCAAAAGATTGCGCAATATGTGGAAAGATTTATATCACTCTGAGGCAGAATGTTCAAGAGTTCCGAGATATGATATCTAACTCTGCTCTTATCAATCTGTTAACTGAAGACCACCACCAGCTTCCTTGTCGCTATCTGCCTGACATTTCCTCCCTCAAGATTAACAACTCTATTGTCATCCTCCCTTCAAGCAAAGGCAATTGGGTGGTCGTCCTTGATTACCCTCAATCAAGGTAAGCAAAATTGTTTAATAAGTATAAAAGTTTTAATTAAATTAAACAAATAATTAAAAATTATTTAAAAAAAATGGAAAACTATTTAAATGAAAAAAATACTAAAAATATATAAAATAACGCTCTTTGACTTTGGGACACAAGCTCCTCTGGTTTCTCATCCTTTGGAGTTACATGAGAAGCAAACTACAACTGCCTAAGAATGTGTTGCAAGTGATCCTTTACTAGGTCAAGACAACACATAATTGCGCTAATTGACCTAGTTTGATACTGAGTGAAATTATTATATTTTGAAGTAATGAATGTTGTTTCCAGAAGTCATTAAAGTTATGTTATTTGGTATTTATTTATAGGGGGAGCACAGTTATATGTAAACGTGTTTTCAGATTTATTTTCCTCTGTATTTACATAGAAACATTCCAAAGAAAAAGGTAAGATAAAGTACTTATCAGGAGAAAGCACTATTACGACTGTGTAGATCTTGGAAGGGACATGAAGACAAGGATCTAGGACAGGACGAAGGAGAGGAATAGTGCCCAACCACTTGGACGGTCGGGGACTGAACTAAAGAATATAGTTAACTCACTCTCGCGAGTAATAACAATAATAATATAAAAGCAACTTATCACTTGGATAATTTTACGGTAATATGCAGAACTTAAAGACTAGCATATAGTATAACAGCCACTTTCCACTAACATAACTTAATATGCATAATGCAACTAGCTTGCTCTAAGATAGTAAATAAAGCAACTAGCTTGCTCTAAGATAGTAAATAAAGCAACTAACTTGCTCTAATATAGTAAATAAAGCAACTAGCTTGCTCTAAGATAGTAAATAAAGCAACTAACTTGCTCTAATATAGTAAATAAAGCAACTAGCTTGCTCTAAGATAGTAAATAAAGCAACTAACTTGCTCTAATATAGTAAATAAAGCAACTAACTTGCTCGAAGATAGTAAATAAAGCAACTAGCTTGCTCTAAGATAGTAAATAAAGCCACTAACTTGCTCTAATATAGTAAATAAAGCAACTAGCTTGCTCTAAGATAGTAAATAAAGCAACTAACTTGCTCTAAGATAGTAAATAAAGCAACTGGCTTGCTCTAAGATATTAAATAAAGCAACTAACTTGCTCTAAGATAGTAAATAAAGCAACTAACTTGCTCTAAGATAGTAAATAAAGCAACTAGCTTGCTCTAAGATAGTAAATAAAGCCACTAACTTGCTCTAAGATAGTAAATAAAGCAACTAACTTGCTCTAAGATAGTAAATAAAGCAACTAACTTGCTCTAAGATAGTAAATAAAGCAACTAGCTTGCTCTAAGATAGTAAATAAAGCCACTAACTTGCTCTAAGATAGTAAATAAAGCCACTAACTTGCTCTAAGATAGTAAATAAAGCCACTAACTTGCTCTAAGATAGTAAATAAAGCAACTAACTTGCTCTAAGATAGTAAATAAAGCAACTAACTTGCTCTAAGATAGTAAATAAAGCAACTAACTTGCTCTAAGATAGTAAAACATGCAGCTAACTTGCTCTAAGATAGTAAAACATGCAGCTAACTTGCTCTAAGATAGTAAAACATGCAGCTAACTTGCTCTAAGATAGTAAAACATGCAGCTAACTTGTTCTAAGATAGTAAAACATGCAGCTAACTTGCTCTAAGATAGTAAAACATGCAGCTAACTTGCTCTAAGATAGTAAAACATGCAGCTAACTTGCTCTAAGATAGTAAAACATGCAGCTAACTTGCTCTAAGATAGTAAAACATGCAGCTAACTTGCTCTAAGATAGTAAAACATGCAGCTAACTTGCTCTAAGATAGTAAAACATTCAGCTAACTTGCTCTAAGATAGTAAAACATGCAGCTAACTTGCTCTAAGATAGTAAAACATGCAGCTAACTTGCTCTAAGATAGTAAAACATTCAGCTAACTTGCTCTAAGATAGTAAAACATGCAGCTAACTTGCTCTAAGATAGTAAAACATGCAGCTAACTTGCTCTAAGATAGTAAAACATGCAGCTAACTTGCTCTAAGATAGTAAAACATGCAGCTAACTTGCTCTAAGATAGTAAAACATGCAGCTAACTTGCTCTAAGATAGTAAAACATGCAGCTAACTTGCTAAGATAGTAAAACATGCAGCTAACTTGCTAAGATAGTAAAACATGCAGATAACTTGCTCTAAGATAGTAAAACATGCAGCTAACTTGCTCTAAGATAGTAAATAAAGCAACTAGCTTGCTCTAAGATAGTAAATAAAGCAACTAACTTGCTCTAAGATAGTAAAACATGCAGCTAACTTGCTCTAAGATAGTAAAACATGCAGCTAACTTGCTCTAAGATAGTAAAACATGCAGCTAACTTGCTAAGATAGTAAAACATTCAGCTAACTTGCTAGGATAGTAAAACATTCGGCTAACTTGCTAAGATAGTAAAACATGCAGCTAACTTGCTCTAAGATAGTAAATAAAGCAACTAGCTTGCTCTAAGATAGTAAATAAAGCAACTAACTTGCTCTAAGATAGTAAATAAAGCAACTAACTTGCTCTAAGATAGTAAATAAAGCAACTAGCTTGCTCTAAGATAGTAAAACATGCAGCTAACTTGCTAAGATAGTAAAACATGCAGCTAACTTGCTAATATTGTAAAACTATGCAAGTAACTTGCTAAAGAAATAAAAAGAGCACAACTTACCGGAAATTATAATAAAATAATAACAATTTGATCTCGTTGACCGCCACTTCATTTTCAATTTTTTATTCGATCTGTTGAATGATATAAATTAGTTTTATATGCTTATAAAAACACGGAGTAGAAATTATTACAATTAATAGAACAAATAACATCATTGTACTTAAGATAAAATACTCAAAACAGTTAACAAAAAATTAGGGAGAAATAGGAGCGGGGAGAATGTTATATGGAAAGACAACTAATATTTTTCTACTCACAAAGTACATCATTGAGAACAGAAAAAAGTAAATCACTTAGAGATGAAGAGGCTTTAAAGATTCATCAAAGGCGTCATTTTATACAGAGAGTTGTTGTTGTTTTTACAACATGCAACACTATAACATTGTGTTGCTCAAGCTGGAGATTGTGGTTTTATTAAGGATGGTGTTGT
>NC_091164.1:9597218-9782218 GCF_040958095.1 Procambarus clarkii
GTGTTACCTGACATAAGTGTCTTCTCAACAAGGTCTGATCATAAATCAGCTCTACCTACTGCACAATTGATCATTAGAAATGGAAAGTTCAAAGCCACCGTACGTGGATTATTTGATCAAGGATCCCAAATGACCTTTATATCAAAGGAGTTGGTAGATGCACTGAAACTTACACCTGTAAAGGAGACACGAATAAACATAGCAGGATTCCTGACCGACTCAGGAGCCCGAGTCTTCAGGGTAGTACAACCCAAAGTACGTTTAGGAGGTTATGTCCGAAAGGTACAAGCACTGGTCGTAGATAAATTCCCAACAGACCTGTATGTATATGGTCTAGGAACAACAGCCAAATTCCTGGAAGAAAAGGGAATTCATTTGGCTGATAAAATCACATCGAACAACCTTTCCAATATTGGAATCCTTATGGGGTCAGATGTCTACCATAAGTTTATTAAAGGAAAGGAAGATCACCACGGTATGAACGTGTTACCATCTGCAGGTGGCTATTTGCTAACAGGCCCAGTATTACGGCTAAAACAACTTGCACCTGTAGACCACCAACATGCCAACACAGTAATGGTTGCATGACTAGGAGACCAGTCTCCACTGCAACTCAGAGACATGTCCGAGGATGAGCTTGATCCCCCTGTACATAAGTTATGGGACCTGGCAACTCTCGGCATTGTCCCTGAACAACCTAGCCCAGATGATGACTGGACTTACAAACAATACCTGGACTCAGTTATCTACAGAGATAATCAATACTGGGTCAGGTTACCATGGAAGCTGAATCACCCTCAGCTACCCGTCAACCATTTTATGGCACAAAACCAATTAAGATCACAGGTGTTGCGCTTACAAAGACAACCACACCTCCCAACACCTCAAACCAATTCTATTTGCTGACGACACAACCTTCATTTACTCCAGTCCTGACCCCCTTGCTCTAAATGCCACAGTAAATACTGAGCTAGAGAAAGTCCATCTTTGGCTAACTGCCAACAAACTCACCCTTAACATTGACAAAACGTTCTATATTCTGTTTGGCAATAAATCCTCCAATCAAATAAATCTCAAAATAAACAATACCCAAATTTGTAACAAATTAGATGGCAAATTCCTTGGCGTTCTCATAGACCACAAGCTGAATTTCCAGGGACACATTCTAAATATATCAAAGAAAGTTTCATAAATTCTTGGCATTCTTTCTAAGATCAGATATTATGTACCCCGTCCTGCCCTGGTGACTCTCTATTACTCCCTCATCTATCCATATCTCAACTATGGTATTTGTGCTTGGGGTTCTACTACCCAAAATCATTTACGTCCTCTAATTACTCAACACAAAGCTGCTATTAGGACAATATCCAACTCTAGCCCCAGACATCACTCGGTACCCCTACTCAAATCTCTGAATATGTTAGATGTTAAGTCACTGCACATTCTCTCATGTGTATTATACATATATAAAACGCTGAACTGTAATACCAATCCTGACCTCAAAAGATTCATTGAAGCTTGTAACAGAACCCATGAGCACCATACCAGAAATAAATACAGTTTTGATATTCCTAGAGTACGACTAAATCAAACTAGAAATGCTCTTCAAATCAAGGGACCCAGAATGTGGAATGATCTTCCCAACCATGTTAAAGACAGTACCTCTCTAAACCAGTTTAAGATAAAAACGAAGCACTACCTAATAAATTCCCTGTAACCTACCTTACCCCTCTGTTGTCAACCCATGTATGTTTTTTGTTTGTTTTTTCAAAACAACGCTGTTTGAATGTAATTGTCTGTAATAATTTGTAATTGCATTTGTGCTGCTTTTTCAGCCATGTTCCCCCATCTTTTACCTCTATTTTTATTTGTTCTCAACACATTTTATTCTTTTTACCCATTAGTATTAAGCTTTAGTCATTAATGTTTTTCTTGCCCGAAACGCTCTGCATAATAGTGGCTTTAGGCATTGTATGTACTAGCTCTATCTATTAATCCAACAAACTTTGTAAAATCTCTTTATGTATGTACCTTACCTAAATAAACATTTATTTATTTATTTATTTAACCTGAGAACTTGAAGTTGTACCATGAAACAATACAGAAGCAGCTCGGTGACAAATTTATCGAAGTTGTCGCAAATGATAACCCAAAGGAAGGACACTACCTGTCACACCACCCTGTACAGAAAATTTCTGCTACTACCCCACTATGGATAGTATTTAATTGCAGTGCTAAGACGAGGCAGAGTAGTGTTTCGTTAAATGACTGCCTTCAAACTGGCCCTAGCCTGACACAAAGGCTTTACGACATGCTGTTAAAGTTCCGTATTGGGACTTATGCATATACGGCCGACATCAGCAAGGCTTTCCTTAGGGTAGGTCTTCAAGAAGAAGACCGGAACTACACAAAGTTCCTAAGGTTCAAGGATCCTAACGATCCGAACAGTGAATTAATCACTTACAGGTTTACATCCATCTTGTTCGGGGCCATTTCCTCACCATTTCTGCTTCAAGCTACCTTGGATATGTACTTGAAGAAGTCCAATAGCCCGAACAAGACGGAAATTAGTAAAAACTTGTATGTGGATAATTTTCAAGGAACAACCAACAGTGAGAGTAAACTGTTGGACATACACCATGAGGCCAATCGAGAATTAATGGGAACCAATATGCCTCTCCAGTCGTGGGTCTCTAACAACGACAAATTAAATCAACTGATCGCAACTGAATTTCCGGACTACCAAGTACCCGAGATGACAAAGGTACTAGGTGTCGAATGGAACACGACAACAGATCAGCTGACAATCAAGTCGGTGGAGCCAGATACCACTAACTTAACAATGAGAAAATTGCTATCACAAGTCAGCAAACCCTTCGACCCATTAGGACTATGAAGTCCAATCTTAATTAATGGGAAGTTGATAATATAGGAATGTTGGCAACAAAAGATAGCCTGGGATGATCTTCTAACACCTACCTTACAAGAAAAATGGCAAGGGTTAGTGAAAGATTTAAGTATCCTAGAGTCTGTCAAGTTCCCTTGGAATACAGTAGTAAATGACAAGGAACCAATTAAGCTACATGTATTTTGTGATGCCTCAGGAAAGGCTTATGGTACAGTAGCTTACCTGATCACAAATGGGTAAGCCAATTTGCTCACATCAAAGGCCAGAGTGGCACCTTTAAAGAAAAGATCACTGCCACAACTGGAATTAACAGCCTTACTGCTAGGTGTAAGATTGGCTCATTATCTGATCAAGGCCTTAAGCCACATCCACTTTGAAGAAACAGTAGTATGGTCAGATAATGAGGCAGTGCTACAGTGGGTTAAAAACAATAATAGTTAAAATTCTTACGTGAGTAACCGCGTTAAGGAAATACGAGAGTTGTCAACATGGTATAAACTAAGATATGTACCTACTAAAGAGATATCCAGCAGACTATCTCTCCCAAGGCCTGAATTTACGGCAATTAACAAAGGCAGAGATGTGGTTCAATGGACCTCAGTGGCTAATCAGCGACCACAAAAGCCACAAGTCATTGTGACCAATGTCACTGTTCCCACTGAGAACCCAGAACTATCTCGGACTTTGGTATTTGATCCTACTCGGTACTCTGAACTGAACAAACTTGTAGGTGTCACCCAAGTAGTGTTTGATTTTCTAAAAAAATAGGAATCAAGCATAAATTCCCTAATGCCCTAAGGTACTGGGTCAAAAGAGCTCAGACAGACACTGTGGGATATCTGGGGCTTGACTCAATTTATTTAATTATTAAATTAATGAAATCAATTACGAAGGACCACCCACTTTTAAGAAAAGAGGGAAACTAATAAAAAGTGATCATTAGAAACATAAGGAAGAACCAGTGTCTATGGATAAATATTAGAAAGCATAATCACTTAAAAAATTAATGGGCTGTATGGTTAATTAACTAAAGTCAAAGCCTCAAACACCTACATTGGGGAAGTATTGCTAGAACTTCATATACGTCTAGGAACTAGTGTGGTTCGTGCACCAGTTCATTGTTTGGTAAATAATATTGTGACCAAAATATTAAAGAATCAATAGGCGATTACCAATAGAAATTATAAAGATTATTAGCATTAGAAAGCAATCATCTAAATAAACCCATATTATCTCCAGTGTACATGACGAGTATTCAATTTGAGAGAATCATGAACAATTAGCAAAAATTGGAGTAATTAAATGTGTACAAAAAAGTCTTAGCTTTAAGACGATTTCTATGGCATCATTCACGCCTCGTCCTCGTGATCTCAGGAATTCCACGTAGAAGCCCTTAGAGGTGAATAACACGAATGTAGGTAACAGCTCGTTGACTCCTCACATACGAGCTGTATTTTAAGGGATATTACGTAGCATTGAACTAGGCTACTTAAATCTCAATATTCATGAAATATAAAATAAAATTTAGTGCGGTACTAACGTTGGATTTTTTGTAGTCGTTCGATATAACGACAGGCTGCCCACGACATATACAATCTCTAATGATGCATCAAAAAGAACTATATACTTATCGAAAGGTGCAAATTATGCTGAAGCCTGCCGGTATCGCGTCTCAGTCTCAAACTTCCACAATATCGTACACGTGGTTGAGAGCTTGGCCTGAATATCGACGCGTTATTAGTTGACCGAGCACTGCAGATCACGTAGAAGAATAATTATTCATTCTGGGTTGAGTACCAGTGTAATTCTTGCTGATAATCCCAACGTCACGTGTCTCAGACTCTGACGCCACGACTTTTGTTGCTCAATTCCGCAACACGAGTACACCACACACACACACACAAAGGCGTCTCCCTCCTTCCTCAACCCGCGTCCCCGCATTCACCACAGAAATTATTTATCACGAATAATATTATTTCGCGCAATTGTGGCTGAAAGACTTTAATAAAGACTGGGTTGTAATTCTAGGGATTTAAATATTATTACTTTCTCATCTCATGGTGGTAAACAAGAAATGGAGAAGATTTTAGTTTTCTCTATGGCATTCACGCGTGACGGTAAATTTCTTACTTGATAACAATTGTAACTAAAAACTCTCGATTTAGAATTATCTGGGAGTTATGTTATCCATAAATAATTATCACACGGAATACTGATGATTTTAGAGAATCACATTCAATTCTCTAACACACTGACTATAAATGTGTTTAACTAGATATAATCTGACGCAATACTGGTGCATGGTTTCGTAAGAATTCCAGTATCCATATGCAGATATAATAGTTAGTTTATGTGAACATTACTGTTAGTAAGTTTTAGTAACTACTGTAATTAGTATATTTTAATACTGATTTATTATAATACAATAGTATTGTATTAGTGTTGGAAATTTCCAACAGACACATTCGGGACAGAATTTGACAATGTTCCTAAGAAGCTACAACATGATCTGGGTCTCTGGTTAGACACTGATAATTATAACATAATAAGATGCGGAGGCCGCTTACAGCATGCTGACATACATCTGGAAACAAAAAATCCAATATTGCTCCCTCGTCACCACATATTAAGCAAACTAATTGTGTTACATATACATAAATACAGCACTCTGCATGGTGGGGTATTAGATACTCTCACGGACTTAAGACAACAGTACTGGCTACCCCAAGGTAGGCAGACAGTAAAATCCATAATTAAATCCTGTGTTATTTGCCGGAGATACGATGCCAGAGTGTGTCCATATCCTGACCCGCCTCCACTTCCGAAGGAACGAGTGGTACATATTCGTCCCTTTAAGACTACAGGAGTAGATTTCACAGGAGCACTAATACTAACAGGCACTAAAGACAAAAAAACAGTAAAAGCCTATATCTGTCCTTTTACTTGTGCCACAACAAGGGCAGTCCATCTAGAAGTGACTCCCAATATGAGTGCCGAAGCATTCTTACAGGCTTTCTGCAGGTTTGCTTCACGTAGATCCTGTCCTAAGTTAATGATCTCAGACAATGGGTCCAACTTAGTGGCAGGAGAAGCATGTCTGAGGAAAATCTGGACACACCCAAAGGTACGCACAACCCTAAAACAACGGCAGTGCCAATGGAAATTCATACCTCCCAGAGCACCATGGCACGGAGGCTTCTATGAACGCATGATTGGTACGGTGAAACGTTTTCTACAGAAAACCCTACACCGCCAAAAGATTGACCTACAGGAGCTCCAAACCGTAGTCATAGAGATAGAAGCACGAGTTAATAACCGACCACTTACCTACCTCTCTGATGATGTTTTGCAGCGTGAACCATTAAGTCCAGCTCATCTGATGTATGGGAGACCTCTCAAAACACTTGTGTCCCTTACGGACGAGGAACCAGAGGATCCTTCATATGCCCAAGAGAGTGATTTGGTTCAACGTTTCAAACATCTATCAGGGGTGATAAGTCAGTGGAATGACGTATGGACTCGAGAATACCTTACAGCTCTGAGGGAGTATCATTATGGGGCAAACAACCCCTATAACAGAATTAACTTGAACCCTGGTGACATAGTTCTGGTGGATAGTGAAGGACCACGCTCAGAGTGGCCTATAGGTCAAATAGTCTCTGTTCATCCAGACAGCCAGGGCATCTTGAGAATAGTGAAAGTAAAATACCGAGGCAACACTACTCTCAAAACTTTAGAGAAATTAGTTCCTTTAGAACTGGCAAGAAAAGAAGACGTTCAACGACTTCCAGCACCTGATACGCCAGTACGGGAAATACGTCCCCAAAGGACTGCAGCACAACAATGTAAACTCAAATTAAAGCAGCACTATAATTCTGAAGGAGAAGAATAAAGTGATCGCAGTCCTTACCGGGACTTCGACCTGTGTTCTTCCCCCCCCCCGGAATTATGTCTGAAATCCGACACACATAATAACATAGAATGGGTGACTCCGTGACGTCATAGACAACACATATATTTACATTATTATTATATTGTTTATATAGCAGTCTCGTGTCTAAATTGAATAAAAAAGTATTCAATAAGACTGAATATAATTATTAACACCAAAATATAGCTTGACTCCCTTGTTAATGTAAAATTAGGTTCAGAAGTAGAACTCCAGAACATGCAGGGAGGAAGCGTCACCTTACACGAAACATCAACAACAAAAAACACGCTGTACAGAGCTACAAAAGCTGGTTTAACTCCCTAGACACCCAGATTACATGTCAACAAGCGAGCAACCAGCAACACAGCCTCTCAACAACCACAGCAATGTATCCGTCTTACCAAGTATTTGTAGATTAAATCTGTGCACAATTTAGTCTCATTAGGTAGATGGTTAAGTCGTAGGAAAACCCCCAATAAGACTGTTACGACCCTGGGTTCTTCAGTGGAAACCAGAGGTCAAAATTGAGTTATTAAACTTTCTTATAGTACAGTTGAGCGCATCACGAGCGGCAATTGTTTGTATCTTCCCTGCCAGACGTAAGACTATTCTTGTTTCTCAAACAGCATTTAAAGACTGAGCTGGGGGTTGATTATTAAATAATAACATAGTCACCAACTATGCTTACTAATACTTTCTAATCATTTGTAAAGAAAACCTGAGTAAACTTGGTATAGGGCTGTGGTACGATTAGTTGAGCAGTCTGCCGGCAGCAGCCAGCTGGGGGGATGGAGAGAGAGACTCCATCTTTTTCTGAGCTGGCGTGGTGTGGACAGGAACCTCCTACCCTTCCTCTTCGTTTCCTTATTTCTGTGTCTTGTTTAAGATAAGTACATTATTCCATGTCTGGCATACTCATGTTCTATGTGTAGAGTAGTATACTTTGTGTGTAGTAGGTGTGTTTAGAGTTTATATTACTAGTTATTCTAAAGGGGGTCCCATTGGAACCACGTGGTTCCCTACCCTAAGCTGACTCTAACTTCAAGTTATTCAGTAGTAGAGCTTTACCCTAGCTTGTGTTCAGTGTAAAACCTTGTATCCTGCCTATGTGGACCAAGGCTTTTAACGTAAGGTAGTGTGGTAAAGTTATTATTATTATTGTTATTGGTGTGAATGTATATGGGGTGCTGTTAAGGGGTTAATAAATAAGTAAATTAGAACAGAGTATCCCTTCTTCCTGTGTGGGAGTGCATTTATCAACCCTTAGACTGACATATATGATTTAGTAGCAAGTTATTATTACTGTGGACAGTTTAATTTTGGGGGCCGGGCCTTTTAGCTCTCCCATATTTGATAACTCTGTCTTCTAACTACCCTTACCCCTTAATAGTACCAGTTCCCCCATAGCAAGCCCACACACATTTATATTTATAACAAGTGGTTGGCCAGTCCAGGAGGAACATTATAAGTGTAAAAAATTAGATTCTTGAGTGCCAAAACTAAAATTTTTTGTTTTCCGCAGAACGGTTGTGTGCTAGCCTAGGGTCCAGCTCATCTAGCAAAGGACATTCTTGCACTGACTGGACACCCAGCTGGATCCCTTCACGATTAAGGTTAGTGTGGCCTTGTGTTAGGGGCCGTGCAAATTTTTGTTTTTTTTCCAATTTTTATTTTTTAATTTTTTCTTTGGCTGGGAGCTAAAATTATTAGTGATGTCATCTGAAATGCAGAGACTGGCAAGGGAGCCTTCAGTGGTAGAGATAAAGAAACTTACCAAGTCTAATTTAGAGAATTAAATGATGCGGATAAAAAGTGGACTTTGGTGAATGAAATATTACAACATTGTATTGATGAAGAACTATTGGCAAGTGATACACCTTTATGCCAGCCTAGCCAAGCAGAAAGTGCAACTCATAGGGATAGAGAATTAGCTCTAGAGTTAGCAGAAATAAAATTAGAGGAGCAAAGACTCAAAACCGAGGAGACTAGAATTAGAGCGAATGCCACTGGACCTCCACCTGTCGGGGATTCAAACCCAAGGCATTATGAGAAAAAGCATAATTTCCCTGAATTTTCCGAGTCGGACCCTGAAAGGTTTTTCAACCATTTTCAGAGATTGGCGATGTCCATGAACTGGCCAAAGGAAGAGTGGGTGAAAATCCTACAGGGAAGACTTAGGGGTTAAGCACAAGATATTTTTATAAACATGCCTGACGACGAGTGTTTTGATTATGATAAAGTCAGGGAACGTATTTTGCGGGCATATGAAATTACTCCTGAAGCTCACCGCCAAGCTTATCGCAACCTTAGGCCTACCCACAACCAACCGCTCACTGAATTTGCTAATGATCAAATTAGATTGTTTGATAAATGGATTCACTCGGCTAAAGCCGAAACATACGAGGCACTTAGGAATAGTATGTTAATAGAACAGTTTATAGATAGTATGCCAGACATTGTAGCTCAGTATATTAGAGGAAGGGTAGAGGTAAATTCTAAAATTGGGGATTTGGCCAAGTTGGCAAAAAACTACCAATTGGCGGGCAAAAGGCCCAATAAAAATAATTGTACCCCACAGAGTAACAAAACTTATACCCACAGCCAGTCCAGACCAGCTCATTCTAACCCTTTAACTAATGCACCTTCTGTTTCAGACATAACTAACCCTGTTAAAGTGTCTAGCCCCACGGCACCTAAGGGTGAACCAAAGGGTAATCCTGTTAGTAATGTCTCTTCTCCCCGACGTTTTTGTGGTCACTGTAAATGTCCAAACCACACTATTAGCGGTTGTTGGCAACTGTACCCAGAAAAAAGACCCAATGCTCTAGTTGTGACACAGGGCTTGAGGCCTTCGGAAGGGTTAGGGAGTAAGACCTCCAACCCACATTGGTTAGACTTGCTTACCCCATTCTTATCGAAAGGGAGACTACTTTTGTCTGAGGGTTCTTCCTGGAAGGACGTGGTGATCTTTCGAGACACCGGTGCCATCCAGACTTTAATTTTAGAGAGTGTGTTGCAAGGTGCCAACACTCTCGACACTGGAGAGGTGGTTCTGGTCGAGGGTGTCACTAGTGATACTCGAGTAGCACCCCTCCATAAGGTTACCCTGGAATCTGATTTCCACAAGGGTGTTTGTACAGTTGGAGTCACTTCATACCTACCTTTCCCTAATGTTGATGTAATAGTTGGTAATGATTTAGCAGGTGATAAGGTAGGGGACTCCAGACTGCCTATTATGTTGCCTACCCCTAAGGTTTGCCTGGATCCACCCGCCGCAGAGGATAATGTTGTGTACCCTGCGTGCGCGGTGACCAGGTCTATGGGACTTAAATGTAAGGGCAGCCCTGTGCTTGCCAAGGTGGTAAATCCTGAGGACACAAGGAACTTTCCGAGTGGTGAAAACCAAGTGGACCTCGCGGACACATTCATGGCCCGACTCGAAGTGGACCTCGCAGACACATTCATGGCCCGACTCGATGACGTGGCCGAGGACATTGTGGAGAGCCTGCCACCGCCATCTACCGAGAGTAGTGGGGAGGTGGAGGAGAACACTGTTGAGCCTCGGCCAATGGCATCTGACCAAGGCCTAAATGCCTCCTGGAGTGAGTTACAAAAAGCTGACCCCACTCTTGCAGATTGTCATGAGACAGCCGTCTCTATGGAGGAAATTGTAGATGCAGCAACTGGGTACTACTACAATGATCGCATTTTGATGAGAAAATGGAGACCACAGAGTGCTCCCTTGTCAAATGAGTGGGAGGTAGTCCACCAGCTTATGTTGCCGACCTGCTATAGAAAAAGAGTTTTGGCAGCTGCTCATGATGATCCTATGGGGGGACATCAAGGTATTAATATTACGTATCGCAAAATTTTAAAGTATTTTTTCTGGCCCAAGCTGAAAAGCGATGTGGCAAAATTTTGTAATGCATGTATTGTTTGTCAACTGGTTGGGAAACCAAACCAGACTCCACCTAAAGCTCCTCTAAGGCCTATTGTCGTGCTAGAGGAACCATTTTCTCATGTGGTAATGGACTGTGTTGGACCATTACCTAGAACTAAGTCTGGTAATATTTACCTAATCACGATGATGTGTATCACTACTCGTTACCCAGAGGTTTTTGCTGTAAGGAACATCCGAGCAAAAACAATTGTTGCTCGTATGTTGCAATTTTTTTCCACTTTTGGACTGCCTCGGGTCGTGCAAACTGACAATGGTACTAACTTTAAGTCTGATATTTTTGAGCAATTTTGTAAGGACTGTGGAATAACTCATAAGGTTTCCAGCCTATACCATCCACAGAGTCAGGGGATAATTGAACGTTTCCATCTAACTCTGAAGCAGATGTTGAAGACATCGTGCGAGAGTTCCCACACCTTCTGGGATGAGAATTTACCGTATGTTTTGTTTGCGGCTAGAGAGGGACTACAAAGTTCACTGGGTTGTTCTCCTTTTGAGTTAGTCTTTGGCCATAAAGTTCGTGGACCCTTGCAAATGTTACAGGAGAATCTGTTAGGGAACATAACGTTAACCGAAGGTTCGACTTTCTTTGCGCAACACCACCAGAGACTCAAGGACTGCAAGGCGGCTGCACTAAAGTATCTTGGAAAGACCCAAGAAAAGATGAAAGACCGAAACGATGCTAAGGCTAAGTTACGGGTATTTCAGCCTGGCGACCCTGTCCTGGTATTAAAGCCTCGACTAGGGAACACTATGTCCCACAAGTACGAAGGCCCTTACATTGTGACAGAAAAGACTGGGGACCTCACGTACAAAGTGAGGCACTCTGACAAACGTAACCAGGTAATGCTCGTACATGTAAATCGGCTGAAGAAGTTCCAGGGCCCCAGGCCCATTGCACTAACCAATGTTTCCATTTCCAGTGATGGAGGGGATGATTGTTCTGGAAACCCAACTAATCTCATTCTCAATAATTCTAGTTCTATGAATGCTGTGGAGGAGGGACTGTCCCATTTGCAGATGGCCCAACGTGAAGAGGTGCAGTCGTTGGTTGATGAATTCTCCAGTCTGTTCGGGGAGGTCCCGACCCAGACTGATGCCAATTGCCATGATGTCAAGTTGACGGACTACACCCCCATTCGCCTTCAACTCTATTGGATGAGTCCAGAAAAGAAGGCCATCGTACGGAAGGAGGTCGACTTCTTGCTCCAGCACGGCCTCATCCGGCCGAGCCAGGGCTCTTGGGGCTCGCCCTGCCTTTTGGTCCCCAAACCAGACGGCTCCTGGGGATTATGCACCGACTATCGGCAGTTCAACAAGGTGACCATTGTGGATGCCTATCCGCTGCCCCTCCTCGAGGACTGCATTGACGAGCTGGGAAACGCCAAGTACGTCTCGAAATTCGACCTCTCGAGGGGGTATTATCAAATCCCACTCACTGAACGTGCTAAGCAACTAACTGTGTTTGTGACACCCGAGGGTGTTTTTGAGTAACAAGTGTTACCGTTCGGCTTGCGTAATGCTCCTGCCACGTTCCAGAGACTCATGAACTCTCTGCTCGCTAATGTGCCAAATTGTCGGGAGTATTAGATGATATTGTGCTCTTTGACAGTAATTGGGCTGACCACATAGCTAGGTTACGCCAGTTGTTCGCAATCTTGAAAAAGGCAAATCTTACCTTAAATGCAAAAAAGTGTCATTTTGGCCAAGGCACAGTGACATACCTCGGTTATGAAGTGGGCCAAGGAAAAGTGTTACCTTGGCAAGATAAAATCAGTGCCATTCTGGAGTATCCAGTGCTAAAGTCTAAAATGGACGTTTAAAGATTTATCGGTATGTGTGCGTACTATCGACGCTTTTGTCAGAACTTTTCCAGTGTTGCCACTCCTCTCACAGACTTGTTGCGGAAGGCCGTTAAATTTAAGTGGTCATCAGACTGTGCAGAGGAATTTAAAAATTTTAAATTGATCTTAGCGTCCGCTCGTGCTTGCTAGTCCAAGGTTCGACCGACCGTTTAAAATTCATGTTGATGCGGCTGACTCGGGTGCTGGTGCAGTGTTGTTGCAAACTGGGGATGATCAAGTGGAACACCCAGTATATTATTACTCTGTGAAATTAGACAAGGCGCAACACAATTATTCAGTGGTAGAAAAAGAGGCGTTGGCGCTAGTGTTAACATGTAAAAAGTTCGAAGTTTACCTCACAGGTAATATAGTGGAAGTGTACACGTACCATAACCCACTAGTCTTCCTGACTCAGATGAAGGGTAAGAATAAACGCATCCACAGGTGGGCGTTGTACCTACAGGACTTCAATCTTTCCATTACCCACCTACCGGGCCGACTCAACGTGATGGCCGACGCTTTGTCCAGGTTGCCGGAATAACATTCATCTAGGCCACAGGAAGCCATTTACCAACTGTCATGCTTTAGTTATTTTTTTTTTTAGGTTCTCCTGTGACATTAAATATTCCATGTCCAAATTATTTACTTCCCTGTTTTTTTTTTGTGTATGTGTTTTTGTTTTTTTCAGAGAATTCCTTTGTATTTTTCTTGCAGAGAAATTGTTGTTTTTGATTGATTCTTTTTTTTGTCATTAATTTTCCTTTTTATTCTCTGTATACCCTTACAAAAAAAAAATATGACTACTATTCTCGTAGTCACATTTTTTTTCTCTCTCTCTCTCTGAAGGGGGGAGGAGTGTTACGACCCTGGGTTTTTCAGTGGAAACCAGAGGTCAAAATTGAGTTATTAAACTTTCTTATAGTACAGTTGAGCGCATCACGAGTGGCAATTGTTTGTATCTTCCCTGCCAGACGTTAGACTATTCTTGTTTCTCAAAGAGCATTTAACCCTTAAATGGTGCATAGCTATATACCATTTGACACCCACAGACGCATACCAAAAAAAAAAAAAAATTATTTTTTCTTCCTAACCTGTTAATTTGTGTTCACTGCTCACGGGAAAAATAATAAAAAAATCGTAAGTGGCATATATTGCCCACTAAAGGGCGGGGAAGTGTGACAAAAATCAGGCGCTGACTGAGCGTGCGTCCCAGGCGGTCTGTTGATCGCCAGCTGTCAGGCCAGAGTTCCACAAAGAGATAATTACCTAATTATTTCAATGTCTCTGAATGATTTTTCGTAGTTTTTTTGCTGTAATATTATTCAATAGTGTGTAGTGTGATATATTTATATAATAAAATGAGTGAATCATCGCTGTACTAAAAAATATGGTGTGCATATTGTTGATTCAATTATGTTCATCAAACAGTGAACAAATACTTTGTCGGTTATTACACTATATACACAGGTTTATATACAGACGTTATATATAAGTATTTACATGTTTTGTTCACCATAACTGTACATCTAAGCTTGTATGGTGAGTAAAGGCAGAGAGACGTAGCTACTCACACAGTCAGCTGGTGGCGGCCGCCCTCAAGGCCAGACGCACTAATATTTCTCCTACAACAATATTGTTTGTGGTGTTATTACACTATATACACATATTATATATAAATATCTACCTGTCTTATTCACCATACTTGTACAAGTAAACTGGTATGGTGCCCAAAGACCATCGTGGTCATCAGTAAACAACATGATAAGTCCTGCAGACGACGCTCCTCCCTCACCAAAATGGCGACTCCCAACTTCCTACTCTCGCTGTTATCTCACACTATACACACGTTATATATAAGTATCTACATTTGTGTTCACTATAGCGAACCACTAAGCTGGTATGGTGAATGCAGTCAATAAAAGGTGGCCACACACACTTTTTTTTTTTTTTTTTTTTTTTTTTTTTTTGAGATATATACAAGAGTTGTTACATTCTTGTACAGCCACTAGTACGCGTAGAGTTTCGGGCAAGTCCTTAATCCTATGGTCCCTGGAATACGATCCCCTGCCGCGAAGAATCGTTTTTTCATCCAAGTACACATTTTACTAGTGCGTTAAACAGAGGCTACAGTTAAGAAATTGCGCCCAGTAAATCCTCCCCGGCCAGGATACGAACCCATGACATAGCGCTCGCAGAACGCCAGGCGAGTGTCTTACCACTACACCACGGAGACTGCTTAATACTCAGTCGGAGACTCAAAAGACAACGCCACCATCCTCCCTCCCACAGCATTACTCCTCCCTCCATGGCGCACAGCGCCAAATATCACCACAATCCTGCTATTATCAGAACCCTGGTCAGTTTTATCACAGTCAGGGGTCTTCTGTAATAATATCATCGCTACATAATAGCATGAACAAGTATATTATGGCATTTTTAGGCGATGCTGTGGTCACAAGCTGAACAACAGTGCTGTGAGCTCATGCTGTGTGCGTCAGGCTTGGTAGCTCACTCAATACTGAGGCCCCTAACACCCTGGAGTTTGGCCCACGATTTTTTTTTAAAATGGCGTCTGTTTACAAGAGCCCTGATGAAGGTGTGGTGAACCCCGTGTATCCGCGGGTCGTTTAAATCTTGCGAAGTACTCCAAAGCATCATATGATGCGATGCGCAATTTACTGCAAGTCGGTCAAAGCATCATATGATGCGATGCGCAATTGAAGGGTTAAAGACTGAGCTGGGGGTTGATTATTAAATAATAACATAGGCACCAACTATGCTTACTAATACTTTCTAATCATTTGTAAAGTAAACCTGAGTAAACTTGGTATAGGGCTGCGGTACGATTAGTTGAGCAGTCTGCCGGCAGCAGCCAGCTGGGGGGATGGAGAGAGAGACTCCATCTTTTTTTGAGCTGGCATGGTGTGGACAGGAACCTCCTACCCTTCCTCTTCGTTTCCTTATTTCTGTGGCTTGTTTAAGATAAGTACATTATTCCATGTCTGGCATACTCATGTTCTATGTGTAGAGTAGTATACTTTGTGTGTAGTAGGTGTGTTTAGAGTTTATATTACTAGTTATTCTAAAGGGGGTCTCATTGGAACCACGTGGTCCCCTACCCTAAGCTGACTCTAACTTCAAGTTATTCAGTAGTAGAGCTTTACCCTAGCTTGTGTTCAGTGTAAAACCTTGTATCCTGCCTATGTGGACCAAGGCTTTTAACGTAAGGTAGTGTGGTAAAGTTATTATTATTATTGTTATTGGTGTGAATGTATATGGGGGGCTGTTAAGGGGTTAATAAATAAGTAAATTAGAACAGAGTATCCCTTCTTCCTGTGTGGGAGTGTATTGATCAACCCTTAGACTGACATATATGGTCTAGTAGCAAGTTATTATTACTGTGGACAGTTTATTTTGGGGGCCGGGCCTTTTAGCTCTCCCATATTTGATAACTATGTCTTCTAACTACCCTTACTCCTTAATAGTACCAGTTCCCCCATAGCAAGCCCACCATTTATTTGTATAACAAAGAAGTACGTGTACACCATTTAACACCCTCATATTCCATGTCATACCTGTAATTATATGTTTTGGGAACTTTTATTAATTCCTTACATCCCATACAGGTAATTGTGATTTGGAATAGCAAGAAGCTGAGCAGCCAGTTGAGCCTTACACATAATTTACCTAGCTGTACACAGCCTTGTAGACTCCAGCCGCCATTACGTGGCACTCAGAGGCACAGGGCCACACCCATCTTTGATGCTACAATTACACAGCCTTTGCAGGCCCCTTCTACAGGAACAGCTAAGCCCTCTTTAGTTATAGTAGAAGTAGTATTCAAAATTAGTAATTATTACTATAATAATAATAAATTAGACCACCATATGTGGTATAATATAATTATATTTATAAGGTAAACAATTTGTGGTTTAAGAAGGAGCCATCTCAAAGTGGTTTAAGCAACAAATTGTCCCCCCAATTATGTGAGATAATTTCAGGCAGTTTTAACAAGTATATACAGTTCACTCAATTAATTTCTTACTCACTAAGAAAATAAATAAGATAAAACTTTATCATATTAAAGTCAATTTAAAAAAGAGAATAGCTGCCTGGAGTTTTTCCCCACGACAATAACCGAAATAAGGCGAGTTACTAGCGGGATAAAGGAAGGAAAATGGCGTGAGTGGCGCTAAACTATACATAACGTAGAGTCTTGGTAAACTATGAGGACAAAGTAAAACCATGTAAGGTAGACCAGACTGACCACAGACCTACCATCGACCATTGCTGGTTGCTGATAGACTTGCTGTCCAATTTACAGAAAGGGAAGCACCATTTCAACTTCGGAAAGGGGTCACAAAACAGCAAGAGAAATAAACAACCTTTCCTGAGAGCATAACAACAGACGACGAATGTGACTGTCCCTTAAAGAACACGAATTAATCAGAGGCAAACAAGGAAGTAAAGACACTGCACCAGAAGCACAATCTCCACAAGAACATCTGCTGTTCTCCTACAGGTCCTTCAGGAGAACAAGGGATATTGCGAGCCTGGTCAACTTCCCACCTATGGCAAGGAAGCAGACGTAATGTCATTCCCAGGCCGTAAGAACCTGACAATTACAGTCCCTTTTCAATGACATAATACTTAAGTAACACGGCTCAAAGGCCGGTCCTAAACACACTCTAGTGGAACACTGGAGACATACAAAAACACATTACTGGCTTCACTGGAGACCTACATAAACACATTGATAGCTTCAGTAGCGCGAGTACTGCCAGCTGTACTGCACTGTTACAACCTATCCTCCATATATGATAGTACTTATAGTAACTCGATTATAGACTCGATTATATAGCTCGATTATAGGCCTAACGTATATAAATGCGCTCTGACTGTCCCCAACACAATGAATTATTATTATTATTATTATTATTATTATTATTATTAGTAGTAGTAGTAGTAGTAGTAGTAGTAGTAGTAGTAGTAGTAGTAGTAGTAGTAGTAGTATTATTATTAGTCATCACAGGTTCCTCACTGTTGCATGAAGCACAAAGTGTGTTAGATCAAGTATCTTCTAAATCATATATTTTAGGGCTCAAGTTATCGGCATACAAAATGAGCGTCATTGGTTGGAAGACTTGGGACAGAGACCCGCCCATTCAAGATACTAACCACCAGTGGGTTATGCAAATGACCTTCAACAAGCTAATTCAATATTTGACGACAGAAGTAGATTCGCAGTTTACTATTAGAGAAGCACCCACTGGGCCAAGTCCAGGAAAGGAACGTAGTGCGTTGAGAATGGTTTCCATACGTGCAATTCACTCCCGAGTTAGCGTTCCAGCGCCTGGCTTATTCACTCTTACTCCAAGCCAGTGAGCAAAGTTTACAGCTTTCCAAAAAATAGTATGAGTTGTAATGGGGTTTCCCACATGGTCTTAAATCCTGAACCTAAGACTGGAGACCAAGTAACAGCTGTTGAATTAAGGAATAAAAGTGGCTTGTTACTTGCTTGCTAACCAAAATATTGTCTAGGCAAGGAAACACTTTACTTAAAGATATAATCGAGGGAACACTACCACGGGGCAAGGAGAGTCTCCAGCAACAATGAGCCGTAAACACCATCAACATATTCGAGATCACAAAAGCAATCACTGAGAAAGGTGTTGACAAGATACATGCACATCTCATTAAGCAAGCACCGTGGGGTAAAGGTTTCTCTAGAAATAATGAATCAAGCTTACCCGAATGTGCTATTCGTCATTGCGCAGATGCTTATAGAAGTAAAGTTTGGATTTGACAATCAGTGGTAGCGACGATGATTGTGGCAGTTACGTACGAAAGGTAGAGGTTCAGAGGATACACGTGCTCTTGTGGAGAGCTAAGCTATGACTGCTCTGCCTCTCCTGCCAGCCTTGAGATCGGAGATAAGCTACGTAGCTGACACGTAGTTATCAGTCGAACGTTCTAGACTGTGGTAGAATATCATGTACGTATTTTTCAGTCCAAGGGACGAATACGTTTGGCCTGGAGGGGAAAGGGGAGGACCAAGTAGCAACTGTACAAGGAATTATCTTCAAAATACCAATGGACTGTTATTGGCAGAAAATAATGTAGATCAAAGATAGGATGGAAGAAAATAGCATGATGTTTTACAGTGATAAATTACAGGTATTCAAGTACTGTAAAAATGAGGACCTTAAACAAAATACAGGGATCTGGGAATATGTAAAGGATCATGTAATTCCCAGCATGTAAAGGATCTGAGAATAATGATGTCTGACGACCTAACGTTTAGGGAGCATACCCAGCAAACACATAATGTTTTCTGACGTTTTCATTTGGTAACATAATGGTGACACTGTAACTATTTACATAAAGTCGTCTTTTGAACGTATAATATACGTTAATTTCAGTCAATAAAATCGTAGACTTTTTTAACAAATGAATAAATGACTTTTATAGCATTTATAATTTAAATTAATTACTAATTACCTAATATGAGTTTGTGTGTGTGTGTTTGTGCTTGAATGTACTTACCTAGTTGCACTCACCTAGTTGTGCTTGCGGGGGTTGAGCTCTGGCTCTTTGGACCCGCTTCTCAACCATCAATCAACTGGTGTACAGATCCTGAGCCTACTGGGCTCTGTCATATCTACATTTGAAACTGTGTATGGAGTCAGCCTCCACCACATCATTTCCTAGTGCATATTCCATTTACTAACTACTCTGACATTGAAAAAGTTCTTTCTAATGTCTCTGTGGCTCATTTGGGTACTCAGCTTCCACCTGTGTCCCCTTGTGCGTGTGCCACCCGTGTTAAATAATCCATCCTTGTCCACCCTGTCAATTCCCCTGAGCAATTTGTATGTGGTGTTCATGTCTCCCCTAGCTCTTCTGTCTTCCAGCGACGTGAGGTGCAGTTTACGTAGTCTGTCCTCATAACTCATGCCTCTTAGTTCTGGGACTAGCCTAGTGGCATACCTCTGAACTTTTTCCAGCTTCGTCTTGTGCTTGACTAGATATACGGGCTCCATGCTGGGGCCGCATGCTCCAGGATTGGCCTTACATATGTGGTATACAAGGTTCTGAAGGATTCTTTACACAGGTTTCAGAAAGCAGTTCTGATGTTAGCCAGCCTCGCATAGGCCGCTGATGTTATTCTTTTGATGTGGGCTTCAGGAGACAGGTTTGGCGTGATATCAACTCCTAAATCTTTCTCTCTGTCCGTTTCGTGAAGGACTTCATCTCCCATTCGGTATCTAGCGATTGACCTCCTAGTTCCTCCTCCTAGTTTCATTACCTTACATTTACATGGGTTGAGCTTTAGCAGCCATTTGTCGGACCATCTTGAGGTTATCTTGAGATGATTTCGGGGCTTTAGTGTCCCCGCAGCCCGGTCCTCGACCAGGCCTCCACCCCCAGGAAGCAGCCCGTGACAGCTGACTAACACCCAGGTACCTATTTTACTGCTAGGTATAAGGAGCATAAGGTGAAAGAAACTCTGCCCATTGTTTCTCGCCGGCGCCCGGGATCGAACCCGGGACCACAGGATCACAAGTCCAGCGTGCTGTCCGCTCGGCCGACCGGCTCCCTCAGTTCCTTTCCACCGACCATTCCTTCAGTATGTCTAGGTCTTCTTGTAGCCTCATACTATCCTCCTCATAATTTTTGCATCATCAGCAAACATCGAGAGGAACGAATCAATTCCTTCTGGGAGATCATTTACGTATATCAGAAACAGTATAGGTTCAAGGACTGATCCCTGTGAGACTCTACTGGTGACTCCCCACCACTCCGAGGCCTCACCCCATACGGTGACTCGATGTGTTCTGTTGATTAGATACTCCCTTATCAAGTGGAGTACCTTCCCTTTCACTCCTGCCTGCATCTCCAGTTTGTGCACTAGTCTCTTACTGTGTCAAAAGCTTTCTGGCAGTCCAGAAATATGCAGTCTGCCCTGCCCTCTCTCTCTCTTGCCTGATTTTTGTTGTCTGGTCATAGAACTCAATTAAACCTGTTAGGCATGATTTGCCATCTCTGAACCCATGCTGATGTTGTGTTACAAAGTTCTTCCGCTCCAGATGTTCCACTAATTTTTTTTGCACAATATTCTATATCATCTTGCATGGAATGCAAGTTAGAAACACGTACTGGCCTGTAGTTCAGTGCCTCCTGCCTATCACTCTTCTTGTATATTTGGACTACATTGGCCATCTTCTAAATTTTTGGCAGTTCCCCTGTTACCAGTGATTTGCTGTACACCATGGAGAGTGGCAGGCACAGAGCTTCTGCTCCTTCCTTTAGAATCCATTGTGAGATTCCATCCGAGCCTATAGCTTTTGTCATGTCCAAATCTAGCAGATACTTCCTCACCTCCCCACTGGTAATCACAAACTCCTCTAGTGGTGTCTGGTTTGATATTCTCTCTCTTATCTCTGGGACTTCTCCTTGCTCTGGGGTGAAGACTTCCTGGATTTTTTTATTAATTTCCTCGCACACTTCCTTATCGTTTGTAGTGAATCTTTCTGCCCCTATCCTCAGTTTCATTACCTGTTCCTTCACTATTGTTTTCCTCCTGATGTGGCTATGCAGCAGTTTGGGTTGAGTCTTTGGCTTGCTCGCTGTCATTTTCATATTGCCTCTCTACCTCTCTTCTTACCCTGACGTATTCATTCCTGCCGCTCTGGTATCTTTCTCTGCTGTCTAGTGTTCTGTTGCTTTTACAGTTCCTCCTCGTCTGTATGTGTTTTATGTAAGTGTGTCTGTTGTGTGTGTGTGCGTTTGTGCTTGTGCAGGCGTGCTTGTGTGTGCGTGCTTGTGTGTGTGTGTGTGTGTGTGTGTGTGTGTGTGTGTGTGTGTGTGTGTGTGTGTGTGTGTGTGTGTGTGTGTGTGTGTGTGTGTGTGTGTGTGTGTGTGTGTGTGTAATTACCTAAGTGTAGTTACAGGATGAGAGCTACGCTCGTGGTGTCCCGTCTTCCCAGCACTCTTTGTCATATAACGCTTTGAAACTACTGACGGTCTTGGCCTCCACCGCCTTCTCACCTAACTTGTTCCAACCGTCTACCACTCTGTTTGTGAAAGTGAATTGTCATATATTTCTTCGGCATCTGTGTTTAGTTAGTTTATATCTATGACCTCTTGTTCTTAAAGTTCCAGGTCTCAGGAAATCTTCCCTATCGATTTTATCAATTCCTGTTACTATTTTGTATGTAGTGATCATATCACCTCTTTTTCTTCTGTCTTCTAGTTTTGGCATATTTAATGCCTCTAACCTCTCCTCGTAGCTATTGCCCTTCAGTTCTGGGAGCCACTTAGTAGCATGTCTTTGCACCTTTTCCAGTTTGTTGATGTGCTTCTTAAGATATGGGCACCACACAACCGCTGCATATTCTAGCTTTGGCCTAACAAAAGTCGTGAACAATTTCTTTAGTATATCGCCATCCATGTATTTAAATGCAATTCTGAAGTTAGAAAGCGTGGCATAGGTTCCTCGCACAATATTCTTTATGTGGTCCTCAGGTGATAGTTTTCTATCTAGAACCACCCCTAGATTTCTTTCTTTATCAGAATTCTTTAAAGATTTCTCACATAATATATAGGTTGTGTGAGGTCTATGTTCTCCTATTCCACATTCCATACCATGGCATTTATTAACATTAAATTCCATTTGCCAAGTGGTGCTCCATATACTTATTTTGTCCAGGTCATCTTGAAGGACATGAGAATCATCTAAGTTTCTTATCCTTCCTATTATCTTAGCATCATCAGCAAACATGTTCATATAATTCTGTATACCAACTGGTAGGTCATTTATGTAGACAATAAACATCACTGGTGCAAGAACTGAACCCTGTGGTACTCCACTTGTGACATTACTCCAGTCCGATACATTGCCTCTGATCACTTCCTATCTTTCTATCAGTCAGAAAATTTTTTATCCATGTTAGAAGCTTGCCTGTGACCCCTCCAATATTTTCCAGTTTCCAGAACAACCTCTTATGTGGAACTCTGTCGAAAGGCTTTTTTAGGTCCAGATAGATGCAGTCAACCCAACCATCTCTTTCCTGTAATATCTCTGTTGCTCGATCATAGAAACTGAGTAAATTCGATACACAGGATCTTCCAGATCGAAAACCATACTGCCTGTCTGATATTATATAATTTCTCTCCAAGTGTTCTACCCATTTAGTATTAATTATTTTTTCCAATATTTTGACTATTACACTTGTCAATGATACAGGTCTATAATTAAGGGGGTCTTCCCTGCTTCCACTTTTGTAGATTGGAACTTTGTTAGCCTTTTTCCACACATCAACTACAACTCCTGTAAACAAGGGTGCCTGAAAAATCAGTTGAAGTGGAATGCTGAGCTCAGGTGCACATTCTCTCAGAACCCATGGTGAAACTCCATCTGGACCAACTGCTTTGATCTTATTAAGCTCCTTGAGCATTTTTTCCACTTCGTCTTTCGACACCTATGTGCTCTATGTTGTTCTCTGGAATTCTTATTGTGTCTGGTTCCCTAAAGATTTCATTTTGAACAAACACACTTTGGAACTTTTCGTTTAATGTTTTACACATTTCCTTTTCATTTTCCGTGAATCTATTTCCCATTTTCAACCTCTGAATATTATCCTTTACCTGCAATTTGTTGTTTATGAATTTTTATAGAATAGACCTGGTTCTGTTTTACATTTGGCTGCAATCCCTTTTTCAAAATTTCTTTCTGCCTCTCTCCTCACTGCCGTGTAGTTGTTTCTCGCATCTTTGTATCGCTGGTATGTTTGGGGGTTTGGCCTCTTCCTGTATTGATTCCATTTTTGTGTCTTTTGGTCTCTGGCCCTCTCGCAATTTCTGTTAAACCAATCCTGTTTCCTAGTTCTGCATCTCTGTTTTGGTATAAATTTTTTGTGCCTTTATCATATATTTCACAAAACTTGATATACATCTCATTCTTGACATACAGAAGAATTAATGGGCTTCTATGTGGGATCTAGTATTATGGAGTAGGGTCAACAGTTAGAATCAAGATGTATCCCAAGTAATGGAGATCTTAAAGGCCCGGCCCCCAATAAAAATAGAAAACAGTATGAACTATAGTGGCTTCCAAAAAGGTCAGCCTAGAGGTGGATCATTGATCTCCTACACAGGAAGAATGGATACTCCTTTAAAACTAACTTACTTATTTATTAACCCCTTAACAGCCCCCCATATACATTAAATAACAATAACAATAATTACTTTACCACACTATCTTACATTAAAAGCCTTGGTCCACGTAGGCAGGATACAAGGTTTTACAATTAGCACAAGCTAGGGTAAAGTCTACTAGTGAAGAACTTGAAGCTTGAGGCAGCTTAGGGTAGTGAGCCCACGTGGGGTACCCTAACACAACACAACACTTATGGGTACCTAAATACTACCCAAGGTCTACACAAGTCTTACAATTCCAGAGTAGGCACGATTATACAGAAAGTATTTATCTTAGTGGTTACAGGAACTTAAGGGAAGGGAAAGAAGTAGGAGGAAGGGTAGAGGGTTGCAGAGCAACTCAGTAGAGATGTTGACACCACGAACGCCAGCCAGAGAAGGCCACAGCAGCCACCAGCCTAAGCTCTCCCCAGCTGTTGCTGGGGAGACAACAGCTGATCGTGCTGCTTGTAAACATTACAAATCTTCGTCGACGTAAAACTGGTAACTTTAATAGTTCTAAGAATAGTTAATAATTACTACATGGTTATATTTAATCCACAACAAGCTCAAGAGTCTGAATGCTCTGTGAGAAACAAGATTTATCTTACATCTGGCAAGGAAGATAGGAATGAACATCGACAAGCGCACCAAATAATGTAGGATAAATTATTTAAGAGCTCAATTTGACTCTGGTTTCCAACTGAGGAACCCAGGGTCGTAACACTCCTCCCCCCTTCAGAGAAAAAAAAATGTGGCTACTAGAATAGTAGTCATATTTTTTTGTAAGAGTATACAGAGAATAAAAAGGAAAATCTCTGACATAATAGAAAATCAATCAAAAACAACAATTTCTCTGCAAGAAAAGTACAAAGGAATTCTCTGAAAGAAAAAACACATACAAAAAAAAACAGGGAGGTAAATAAATTTGACACGGAATATTTAATGTCACAGGAGAACCTACAAAAAAATAACTAAAGCATGACAGTTGGTATATGGCTTCCTGTGGCTCAGATGAATGTTACTCAGGTAACCGGGACAGAGCGTCGGCTATCACGTTGAGCCGGCCCGGTAGGTGGATAATGGAAAGATTGAAGTCCTGTAGGTACAATGCCCACCTGAGGATGCATTTATTTTTTTCCTTCATCTGATTCATGAATACTAGTGGGTTATGGTCCGTGTACACTTCCACTATATTACCTGTGAGGTAGACTTCGAACTTTTTACATGTTAACACTAGCGCCAACATCTCTTTTTCTATCACTGAATAATTGTGTTGCGCCTTGTCAAATTTCACAGAGTAATAATATACTGGGTGTTCCACTTGATCATCCCCAGTTTGCAACAACACTGCACCAGCACCCGAGTCAGATGCGTCAACATGAATTTTAAACGGTCGGTCGAACCTTGGACTAGCGAGCACTGGGGCGGAATTTTTAAATGCCTCTGCACAGTCTGATGACCACTTAAATTTAACAGCCTTCTGCAACAAGTCTGTCAGAGGAGTGGCAACACTGGAAAAGCTCTGACAAAAGCGTTGATAGTACGCACACATACCGATAAACCTTTGAATGTCCTTTTTTGACTGGAGCACTGGATACTCCAGGATGGCACTGATTTTATCTTGCTGAGGTAACACTTTTCTTTGGCCCACTTCATAACCGAGGTACATCACTGTGCCTTGGCCAAAATGACACTTTTTTGCATTTAAAGTTAGATTTGCATTTTTCAAAACTGTGAACAACTGGTGTAACCTAGCTATGTGGTCAGCCCAATTACTATCAAAGAGCACAATGTCATCTAAATACGCCCAACAATTTGGCACATTAGCGAGCAAAGAGTTCATTAGCCTCTGGAACATGGCAGGGGAATTCCGCAAGCCGAACGGTAACACTGGATACTCAAAGACACCATCGGGTGTTACGAATGCAGTTAGTTGTTTAGCATGTTCAGTGAGCGGGATCTGATAATACCCCCTCGAGAGGTCGAATTTCGAGACGTACGTGGCGTTCCCTATTTCGTCGATGCAGTCTTCGAGAAGGTATCCACAATGGTCACCTTGTTGAGCTGCCGATAGTCGGTGCAAAATCGCCAGGAGCCGTCTGGTTTGGGGACCAAAAGGCAGGGCGAGCACCAAGAGCCCTGGCTCGGCCAGATGAGGCCGTGCTGGAGCAGGAAGTCGACCTCTTTCCGTACTATGGCCTTCTTTTCCGGACTCATTCGATAGGGTTGAAGGTGAATGGGGGTGTAGTCCGTCAACTTGACATCATGGTAAATGGCATCACTCTGGGTCGGGATCTCCCCGAACAGACTGGAGAATTCGTCAAGCAACGACTGCACCACTTCATGTTGGGCCATCTGCAAATGGAACAGTCCCTCCTCCACAGCATTCACAGAACTAGAATTATTGAGAATGAGATTAGTTGGGTCCCCAGAACAATCATCCCCTCCCTCACTGGAAATGGAAACATTGGTTAGTGCAATGGGCCTGGGGCCCTGGAACTTCTTCAGCCGATTCAAGTGTACGAGCATTACCTGGTTACGCTTGTCAGAGTGCCTCACTTTGTACGTGAGGTCCCCAGTCTTTTCTGTCACAATGTAGGGACCTTCATACTTGTGGGACATAGTGTTCCCTAGTCGAGGCTTTAATACCAGGACAGGGTCACCAGGCTGAAATACCCGCAACTTAGCCTTAGCATCGTTTCGTTCTTTCATATTTTCTTGGGCCTTCCCAAGATACTTTAGTGCAGCCGCCTTGCAGTCCTTGAGTCTCTGGTGGTGGTGCGCAAAGAAAGCCGAACCTTCGGTTAACGTTATGTTCCTTAACAGATTCTCCTGTAACATTTGCAAGGGTCCACGAACTTTATGGCCAATGACTAACTCAAAAGGAGAACAACCCAGTGAACTTTGTAACCCCTCTCGAGCAGCAAACAAAACATACGGCAAGTTCTCATCCCAGAAGGTGTGGGAACTCTCGCACGATGTCTTCAACATCTGCTTCAGAGTTAGATGGAACCGCTCAATTTCCCCTCTGACTCTGTGGATGGTATGGGCTGGAAACCTTATGAGTTATTCCATGGTCCTTACAAAATTGTTCAAAAATATCACACTTAAAGTTAGTACCATTGTCAGTTTGCACGACCCAAGGCAGTCCAAAAGTGGAAAAAAATTGCAACATATGAGCAACAACAGTCTTTGCTCGGATGTTCCTTACAGCAAAAGCCTCTGGGTAACGAGTAGTGATACACATCATCGTGATTAGGTAAATATTACCAGACTTAGTTCTAGGTAATGGACCAACACAGTCCATTACCACATGAGAAAATGGTTCCTCTGGCACGACAATAGGCCTTAGAGGAGCTTTAGGTGGTGTCTGGTTTGGTTTCCCAACAAGTTGACAAGCAATACATGCATTACAAAAATTTGCCACATCGCTTTTCAGCTTGGGCCAAAAAAAAAAATACTTGCAGATTTTGTGATAAGTAATATTAATACCTTGATGTCCCCCCATAAGATCATCATGAGCAGCTGACAAAACTCTATAGCAGGTCGGCAACATAATCTGGTGGACTACCTCCCACTCATTTGACAAGGGAGCACTCTGTGGTCTCCATTTTCTCATCAAAATCCAATCATTGTAGTAGTACCCAGTTGCTGCGTCTACAATTTCCTCCTTAGAGATGGCCACCTCATAGCATTCTGCAAGACTGGGGTCAGCTTTCTGTAACTCACTCAAGGAGGCGTCCAGGCCTTGGTCAGATGCCATTGGCTGAGGCTCAACAGTGTTCTCCTCCACCTCCTCACTACTCTCGGTAGATGGCGGTGGCAGGTTCTCCACAATGTCCTCGGCCACGTCATCGAGTCGGGACATGAATGTGTGTGCAAGGTCCTCTTGGCTTTCACCACTCGGAAAGTTCCTCGTGTCTTCGGGATTTACCACCTTGGCAAGCACAGGGCTGCCCTTACATTTAAGTCCCATAGACCTGGTCACCGCGCACGCAGGGTAAACAACATTATCCTCCGCGGCGGATAGATCCAGGAAAACCTTAGGGGTAGGCAACATAATAGGCAGTCTGGAGTCCCCATCCTTATCCCCTGCTAAATCATTACACAATATTACATCAACATTAGGGAAAGGTAGGTGCGAAGTGACTCCGACTGTACAAACACCCTTGTGGAAAATTAGATTCCAGGGTAACCTTACGGAGGGGTACTGCTCTAGTATCACTAGTGCCACCCTCGACCAGCACCACCTCTCCAGTGTCGAGAGTGTTGGCACCTTGCAAACCACTCTCTAAAATTAAAGTCTGGATGGCACCGGTGTCTCGGAAGATCACCACGTCCTTCCAGGAAGAACCCTCAGACAAAAGTAGTCTCCCTTTCTATAAGAATGGGGTAAGCAAGTCCAACCACTGTGGGTTGGAGGTCTTACTCCCTAACCCTTCCGAAGGCCTCAAGCCCTGTGTCACAACTAGAGCATTGGGTCTTTTTCCGGGTACAGTTGCCAACAACGGCTAATAGTGTGGTTTGGACGTTTACAGTGACCACAGAAACGTCGGGGAGAAGAGACATTACTAACAGAATTACCCTTTGGTTCAATCTTAGGTGCCGTGGGTTAGACAATTTAACAGGGTTAGTTATGTCTGAAACAGAAGGTGCATTAGGTAAAGGGTTAGAATGAGCTGGTCTGGACTGGCTGTGGGTATAAGTTTTGCTACTCTGTGGGGTATAATTATTTTTATTGGGCCTTTTGCCCGCCAACTGGTAGTTTTCTGCCATCTTGGCCAAATCCCCTATTTTACAATCTACCTCTATCCTTCCTCTAATGTAATGTGCTACATTCTCTGGCATATTATCTATAAAGTTTTCCACCAAAACCAAATTCTTAAGTGCCTCCTATGTTTCGGCTTTAGCCGAGCGAATCCATTTTTCAAACAATCTAATTTGCTCATTAGCAAATTCAGTGAACGGTTGGTTGTGGGTAGGCCTAAGGTTGCGATAAGCATGGTGGTGAGCTTCAGGCGTAATTTCATATGCCCTCAAAATCCGTTCCTTGACTTTACTATATTCAAAACACTCTTTGTCAGGCATGTTTATAAAAATATCTTGGGCCTTACCCCTAAGTCTTCCCTGTAGGATTTTCACCCACTCTTCCTTTGGCCAGTTTATGGACATGGCCAATCTTTGAAAATGGCTGAAAAACCTTTCAGGGTACGACTCTGAAAATTCAGGCAAGTTATGCTTTTTATCATAATGCCTGGGGTTTGAATCCCCGGCAGGTGGTAGTCAAGTGGTATTCGCTCTAATTTTAGCCTCCTCGGTTTTGAGTCTTTGCTCCTCTAGTCTTATTTTTGCTAACTCTAGAGTTATCTCCCTGTCCCTATGAGCTGCACTTTCTGCTTGGCTAGGCTGGCATAAAGGTGTATCACTTGCCAATAGTTCTTCATCAATACAATGTTGTAATATTTCATTCACCAAAGTCCACTTTTTATCCGCGTCATTTAATTCTAGGCCAAATTCCTTGCCTAACAATACTAAATTAGACTTGGTAAGTTTCTTTATCTCTACCACTGAAGGCTCCTTTGCCAGTTTCTGCATTTCAGATGCCATCACTAATTACTTTAGCTCCTAGCCAAAGAAAAAAAAAAGAAAAAAAGAAAAGTGAGAAAAAACAAAAATTTGCACGGCCCCCTAACACAAGGCCACACTTACCTCAATCGTGAAGAGATCCAGCTAGGTGTCCAATCAGTAAAAATAAATCCTTTGCTAGATGAGCTGGGCCCTTGGCTAACACACAACCGTTCTGCGGAAAACAAGAATTTTTAGTTTTGGCACTCAAAATTTTAATTTTTTTCACTTTACTGTTCCTCCCGGTCAGGCCAACCACTTGTTATATAAGGGGGTCTGTACTATGGGGGATATAGTATAGCATGAGTGTAGGGGCAGTAGTTAGCATTAAGAGCTATCAAATATGGGAGATCTCAAAGGCCCGGCCCCCACTAAATATAGAGAAATAACTTGTAGTGGCTTATTACAGCAATAGTCAGCCTAGAGGTTGATCAAAGATCTCCTACACAGGAAAAATGGATACTCCTTTACTAACGAGTCCTTGACCCAGCCGTCGCCCTGAGGGGGTCACGCCAAACATGGCGCTCGTGGGTAGCTCAAAGAAGTGAGGATACGCGGCCATGAGGTGAGCAGACACTTAGCAAGGACTTGCTGGACTGCTCCATGGTTCCCTGCAAAGTGGTCCCAGCCTACACAGATAACACGAAAACTCTGTGTGGAGAGGAAAATTTCTGGTGAGGCCCGCTGCAGAGGTGGAAACGTGGCTGGGCCTAGCGTCCCTGGCCAGGAATCAGGCACTGGTCTCAGGCCGGGCACGTGAACTGCGCCCCACCTGCCCTACTCCAGAGAGTTGTGTTTCCCATGCGACATATTGTATAGAGAGTGTGGGGGACGGTTGCCCTCGCCCCGCTATACTGAACTAAAGTGTATGTCTCGCAGAGTTTGATGATATGGTCAATGCCAGTGCCAGGCTATATAAATATATTCATCAGAGACTGATAAATGTGTAAGAGTGCATTACGTATCAGAGTGACTTTGGAAATCACCGGGCAGGTACCATAGGTGGCACGCTTGCTGCCAGGTACACACCACAGCGTTGCCAAGTGTATCTGCAGCTTATTCACACCTCTCTACCTGATATTAATACTACGGTACGGTTAGTGTTATATATAATTTTTCAGTGGTTAGTTTTATTACACTGTATGCAGAAGGTGTTTGTGCACACTAAGGAGCTACACATGTGACAAAATGATACATTTGGCAAGAATCTTAGCTCGGACTGAGTGACCTTGAAAACAAGCGCGTCTATGTGGAGCAGAGAGGCCTAACTCCTCGTGCCCCGCCTCTTAGCAGTGCTTCTGCATGCATAAACAGTGTGTGAATCTTTCCTTCTGATCGTGCGATATGATTGGAGTCCCTTTGCTGAGTGGTTGATGTGTAACTCTGTGGTTCGTGCTGTGTGCAGCTGTGAACCTGCCCAGGCGACACTCGAGGCATGGCGACTGCTGCCTCTAAGGCAGGTGCTGCCTCAGTGGCCTCACACCAGAGTGCTAGTACATCAAGTGGTCTACACGAGGAAGATGCAAGCATGGTATCTTTCACAGTGGACTCAAATGCTGGACAGGAGGAGCCTGATAGTGACGAAACTCCTTGGACAACTGTATCGTCCCGGAGGAAGACACAAGAAGTCAAAAATATCATAAATCGTAACCATGAGAAGAAAAGAACCAACCTGCAGTTTCCCCCGGGCACGGGAACTGCAGCAAAATATGCATGGTTGGCTGAGGCAGCCAAAAAACACCCTGGTGGTGGGTATTGGTTGGCGAATAGACATGCAAACCATGTTCGTATGAACAGTACTGATCAGATGGTGCAATATTTCTGTACTCAAGAGCTTGCTGGTATAACTATATGAGGAAACCACCACCGCCTCCTCATACCCACAGGACACCTGTCATCATTTTTGGTCTGGACCTCTACCAGGATCACACACTGGTAGAGCAGCATGAATATATTTTCAATGCGAAAAGAACTAAGGGCAGAGAGACTATTCTCGCCAACTGGACCAGCGAAGAGACTCCGCCGGAAAGATTTACTGTTCCATGTGCTTATCGGCAACTAACAATGAAGATTTACACCCCTCCCAGGCGCAGGTGTTACAAGTGCCAACGGTGGAATCATGTTGCAAGAAACTGTAGGAATGATGAGCGGTGTGGCCACTGTGCCGGAAAGCCTGCAACGTCTGTGTGTGATGCTAAAAAGGGTGGTGCACTAAAACTGAGGTGTGCAAACTGTCACATGGAGGGAGTTCCCGCCTGGCATGAGGACTGTGCCTCACTCCCGCCGAGACGGGCTGCCCGGGGTACACCAGCTGGGGGCGCCAGTAACCACCCTGGCTCATCTGCTGTGCCCCCACCGGTCACTCCGTCACACTCTCCTACCTTACCCAACCACTCCAACGCCACAGCTAGTAGCTCGAGTGACACAGTTGTAGGCCCTACCAATTCATGTTGGTCGGGGGGCCTGGATCAGGCACAGAAAATTAGTGAGCTTATGCATACAGTAGAAAAACAAAACAAAATTGTGGAAAACCTGACCAAGCAGATAACCGAACAAAATAAGGAAATCATGCACCAAAAGACGATGATAACCACTCTTCAGGAAACTGTGAGAGTATTAACTGAGTGCAGGCCACACCAACCTGGGGTACCACCATGTGCTCCCATGCGGCCAGACACCCCCAGCAGGGGGTGTCCCAGCCCTCACACCAGCTGGGCTCTCCCACCACGGCTCCCCACACCCCAGCCTCATCAACGCAGTGCGCTATGAACAGAGGTAAACTATTCCACGTAGAAACGCATAGTGCTGTCGATGAGTATTATAGCGCAACTGATCCTGATAATGAACATAGTGACACTGAGGGTGAGAACTTTAATGATGATGACGATCATGATGTTGATACCGGGTCTAATAAACTCTGAAGGAAAATAGTAGTGGAAATGATGAAAGTGATTGTGATAAAGAACAAAGTAAAACCAGTTACGCTTGTAGTGATAATGACGAAGTTCAACTGGACGTGGATGCCCGCCTCGGGCCGCGCACGCCACATCCCAGATGGTTCCGCCGTGACAAATTTAAAGAAATGGTGACAGGTGATGTGCTGACTGAAGAGGAAAAAGAAGCTGTAATAAAGCACTACAACCGGTATGTAGACATACTTGCTTTCCTGAAACTGCAGACTGATAAAGTACAAAAGAACAATGGCGGCCTCTGAATCTCATAAAAACAAGTACAGTGTCATCAAGATACTCAGTTGGAATATTGCTTCTCTTAGAAAACGGTATTCAAACCTCCGTCATAAGGTTATGACTGAAGACATAGATATTGTCTGCCTCCAGGAAACCCTAACTCCCGCAGGTAAAACCCCGCAGAATTTGCCTAGTTATCAGTGTTATAATCCCAGATCAAAAAATACGTGTCTTATGTATGTTAAAAAATCCCTGCCACATGAGCCACTTCCCGCCCAACAACGAGAGGGGTTTCAATATCATGGTATCCGGGTACACGTTGGTAACTCTACACTTAATGTTTTGAATGCCTATGCACCTACTGGCCTCCTCCAGTATACTGACCTACCTAGTTTTGCACATACTGACTCTACAATATTAATTGGGGATTTAATGCTAAACACAAACAATTAGGGGATCAACTCACAAACACCAACGGGAGAAGATTGTTGGCACTTCTCGATGCATATGATGATGTTCAAATTATCAGTAAAAATCAACCAACGCAAATATATGGAGGAGACCTAGATAGGTGCATTGGCTTTAACCTGTCATACACAACTCATGAGACTGATATTATGGATGACAATGTCTGACCATTTAGCCACAACAGCTAACATACACGTGGCTAATGTTGACCTACCTGGCACTAAGCAGAGTAGACGCAGGCTAACAGTAAGGAAAAAGCAAGAAAAATTCTTTATAGACAGCATAGAACATTGGTATAACAATTATGAGCCTGAGAATGTACAACAGTTTTATGATGACCTCATAAATAATACCTATGAGGCCATCAAAAATAGTGAGTCACGCCAAACAAAGAGAAGTACTGGTAAACAGGTCAGACACAACCAGTACTATGATGATGCTAAACTGAAAGAACTTAAATCAATTGCTAGACAGACAGGTAAAGCATATAAGAACCTTAGAACTCCTCAAATGTTAAAACTGTTTCAGGCCGCGCTTGCAGCGGCAAGGAAGAGAATGACTGAACTGAGACAAAATGAATGGGAGGGTTTTGTTAGTGGACTTAACCTGCATACTCCCCTGGGCAAAGCCTGGAAAGGCATAAACAAAATTATTGGTAAAAATAGTAGACAAGTTTCTCACCCAAACCCGCTACAGAAAGCCAATCAGTTAATTGCAAAATGGGCTCAGGTTTCCAGCTTTGGAATGTTACCAGCTAGCACTAGGGAGAAATTGCAGGCGAGGTCCACAGACAGAAATGCTCTCATAAATTTCATGTTGAGCAAGCAACATGATGAATGTGATGTTCCATATACAGATTATAAATTGGATGCAGCCCTCTCCAGGGGCAGAAGCACTGCTCCTGGTGAGGACGGTATCACCTATGATATTCTAAGACTCCTACATCGTGTACCCGGTAACCCATTATTAGAATTGTTTAATGCCAGCTATGTCACTGGGCAGTTGCCTGTATCATGGACCACCAGTCTTACGGTACCTGTACCAAAGCCTGGCCAACCTGATGCTTTCCGTCCCATCTCACTGACCAGTTGCATGTGCAAAACCTTTGAGAGAATGGTGCTTAATAGATTATTGTATAGAGTTAAAGAGCACATGTCACCTGATATCAATGGTTTCAAACATGGTAAAAGTGTACACAACTGTATCACAACCTTTCTTACTGTTCATGGAGATAAAAGGCACAAGTACACAACATTTCTTGATTTAAAAAATGCCTTTGATATTGCTAATAGGGAAGTGATTATGTATGAATTAGCGAGAATGGATATAGGGGGACATTTATTACAATGGATACGATGCTATCTTACCAACCGGAAGTCCTCTGCACTGTTCCAAGGCTACAAGAGTGAAACTAAAGTAATGCAACTAGGCACCCCACAAGGAGGAGTACTTAGTCCTACCTTGTTTAATGTTCTAATTAATGCTTTACTAAAATCAATCCCAACTAGTCCGGCAAACATCAGTATCAGCTATGCAGATGACATCCTTGTGCATACTAAAACCCACCGCGAAATGCAAACAGTCTTAAATTGTATACATACAGCTTGTGAGAGCCTTGGTCTTGTAATCAACGCTGCTAAAACTAAGGTATTTAACAGACAAATTGGCAACCGCAAAAGTGGACCACGATAACTTAAGATAGACAACATACCAATAGACTATGTCTCTTCTTTCAAATACCTTGGTGTCTCTGTCCCTTGTACCTCAACTGCAGTCAATAAGTTACATCAACAATGTAGAGACAGACTCAAGGCTCTCAGAACTGCAGTGGGGTACAGCCCTAAGTACGGTGTTAATATTAGAATAGCAAGAATGATGTATTTAGCGTATATAAGGTCTCTGATAGACTATCATGCACCAGCTTTGGTCCTGCAGAATGGCAAAAGTATTGATAGACTGGAAAAAATGCAAAATGAAGCACTCAGAATTATACTTGGCTGTCCTATAACTACCAAAGTTCTCAACATGCGGAAAGAATTAAATATACTTAGCATTCGAGATAGAATATTTGAAATTAATCTTATGATGGGACTAAAGCTGCTGTGTGATAACAAAAACAACATTGTGTCAGTTGCACTGTTAGAACACATACGAAATGGAACCAGCGAGTCTAAATGGATTCAAAGAACTGCCACTCATATTAAAATGATGGGACTGCACGATGTATATACAGATGAAAGAGTACAGCACTTCCACCCTGGCAGATAGTACCTTTTGACATCCTGACCCCTGCATACCCCACCAAGAAACTAATCACAAGCAACCCTCATGTTCAGCTTGCTGCTAAATTAAGCACCATAGAACACATTCACAATATACAAGCTGAAAACAACATTGCACAGACCATATACACTGACGGATCACTCAACACAGCTACAGGGAGGGCAGGAAGTGCTGTTATTGCTCATCAGCCCGATGGCAGCACAATTCAAAGAAATATCCGAATTAGTAACTGGGCGTCCACAATGCAAGCCGAGATGGTAGCGATACTGGTAGCACTCGAAATTATTGACAACAAGTAGACAGCTTAATTATTTCTGACTCCCCTTTCCTCACTACGAGCAATAAACAGTTTGCAATCAAGTAATAACGTGCTTGTCTTGGAAGCTAGACGTAGATATGTAAGAATACTTAGCAAGAGGGTAAATATAAAAATGTTGTGGATTCCTTCTCACATTGGCATGCAGGAACATGACAAAGTTGACGCCCTTGCTAAGGCTGCAGTAAATAGAGACAGTATTGAATGGAATCTTGAGTTATCAAATAGGTCCCTTAAAAGTGTCCTTAGACGAGAACTCCTGGATGGATTTGAAGAAAGTAGAACAGTGCAAACTGGAACTAGTAGGTCCATTGTTCATCACAATGAAATGTGTGAAGTAAAACATGTGTATGGGGCAAGTAACAAAGTCAGTAGACTAACAGATGTTGTCACAGCTCGTATAAGACTTGCCTACAAGTATCTCTGGCAGTTCGGCTTGTATAGGGATCTAGATGAAGTAAAGTGTAAAGTGTGTGGACATAGGCAGGGACACACACTCGAACACTATATCTTGGATTGTTGTAAAATTGAGCCTTTTAGAGATAAATCTAAGCTCACTCTGTATGATATGGCAACCTATCTTATTACCATGGATAAATTACCTGAAATCCTTGCACTGTACCCACATTTTGCTTCCAGTAGATGAACGACATATGAGATTCAGAAACAAGTAGTGTATTGTGAGGACTAATAATAAACAGAAGCTCCCCTATGACTCTGTAATATCCCCATTGGTCAAACTATTATGTATTAACGACAAGACCTACCATTAATGTATGATGACTTACTGTAAATATGTAGCTCTTGTAATAGCACTTTCTCTGTAACTAGCTGACATTGTATCTATAAGGTGTGAAGGATTGAAGAAATTGTTTATGTAATAATCTAAGATGAGGTCTGATAAAGACCTTTTGTGCCCTCTGTAATGCTTTTGCGCTACCGCTCACAGGATGAGTATGGGGTGCACAATAAACTAGCCGCCTTCGGCGGCAACAATCAAATCCTTTACTAACTTAATTATTTATTAACCCCTTAACAACCCCCCATATACATTCACACCAATAACAATAATAATTACTTTACCACACTATCTTACGTTAAAAGCCTTGGTCCACATAAGCAGGATACAAGGTTTACACTGAGAACAAGCTAGGGTAAAGTACTACTGGTTAAGAACTGAAACTTGATGCTGCTTAGGGTAATGAGACCACGTGGTACCCTAATACACACAACACAACACTTAGGGGTACCCAAAACACTGGCAAATACTACCCCCAGGTCTCACCAAACTTTACTACCAGAGTAGGCACACTACAACCCAGAATATACTTAACTTAAGGTAAGGGAAATAAGTAAGAAGGTAGAAGGGGAGAAAGGTGCAGCCACAGAGTCCAGCTGTTTACGCCTCGAACGCCAACAGAGAAGAGCGCACATCTCCACAATTCTCCCTCAGTAGACTCGCTGCCAGCAGACTACTCAACTAATCGTACAGCATTCCTTTCCCAAGTTTACTCAGGTTTACTTTACAAATGATTAGAAAGTATGTAATTGCCTACCTTATTGCATCTTGACTCCATTGCATCCACATACAAGCTGATACTGATCTTGAACCAAATCTGCTATTGACACCAGAGGAGGGTAGAACACTCACCTGACGAACAACCCTACCTGCAAGGACCGGCAACAACACCCAGGACCCTGGCATCCGCCAGTAACCTAGAATTGTACATGCTTTTTCCCTACAGGTGGTTGAAACGGGGTTTACTCTTTTTGCTGTGTAAAAACCTAGGGACATAAAACCCTAAATGTGTATCTCACCTACTGATTAAATAAAAAGGCAAAGTGGATCGAGGCAAAAGTTGGCAACAGTGAGCCAACTCCACGCTGACTTTGTCTCCAGTAGCACAGAGCATCACCTTCACTCACCAGACCACTCCACAAGTGATCATTTGAATTTCATCATGGAATTCCAATTGACTTATAATCGATCCAGCAATGCTGCTCAGTGTAGGAAAAGACCATCGATAATGGATACTAGTTCCGAAAGTGACGGCGAGTGGCATCACGTGAATAAGGCAAACAGGACAAGCCACTCCATGACGACCCATCGCCCATTAATCTCTCCAGCTTCTCCAGCTCTCCCAGCGCCTCAGACTAGATCTACGCTTCCAATCTTCAAAGTGCAGCACACGGAAGGTAAGTCTTCCTACGCTACTGTAGTGGACCTGGAAAAAGAGTACCCCCAGCTCCAGGTCCGAGCAAAACCTAATCTCAGAGGAGAATACATTCTGAGGCCTAAAGACGAGTCGGCCGCTACGATTCTAAAAAATTACGCAAAATGTGAGGAACAGAAACCAGAGGATAAAATAGGTAAAATCATTGTCCTCCACTATCCCTTGCATAAGGCCCTTGGCCATCTCGAAAAGCTGAACTATGTGGTGTCAGCAGAGAGATGCCAAGTACGAACCACAAAACAGGAAACTCGACAAGTCCTTCTCACAGTAAGAGGACGGATCCCGGAGAAACTTGACCTTGGAATCTGGGGTGTGTTCCAACACAGGCCTTACACCCCCAGAACCCCTAAGATGCTTTAGATGTCAGAGATTTGGGCATCACAAAGATGGCTGCCAACGCCCAGTGAGGTGCGGAGTCTGCAGCCAGCCCCATGATACAAAAACATGTATTGATAAATTCAAGGCAAACCACCCTGTTCAGGCAAAATGCCCAAATTGTTCCAAGGCACATCATGCCTGGAACTTGAAATGCCCTGAAAGGCTCAAAAGGCTTCAAACGAACCCCACCACGCCTACAGCGGAGCCGAAACCCCCACCAAAACGAATACCAGCTCCCATGCCCACTAAAACCGCGTGGGGTCTACCCATTCAGGAAGAGGGGGCACACGGCCCTTCACCATCGGCCATGGTGAAGGGTGAGAAGACAGTACAGGACAAAAAGAAAGATGGAGGACACAAGAATCATGTTCAAAGCAGTCGGCCTCCCATTTCATCCAGCAAGCACACTGGGGACAATAGGAGTAGCAATTCTAGTGCCAAAGTTACCACCGAGAAGGGTCTAAAAGCCACTAGGCCCCAAACCTGCACAACATTAAATAGTGCTCCCACTGAACTGGACGCTCTCTGGCCAATGCTCAAAACTTTGGTCACTGAGTTGATCGAAAGTCTGCTGTCTTCACATGGAATCAAGCAAACCACAGAGACTCGGAAGACAATTGAGCACAAGCTCAAAAAATTCGAAGATGTAATATCCACACCGTCAAGACAGCAGGGCAAGAGACACCCCCATAAAAAGCAGATAGAGTCCAGCTCGTCGGAAAGCGACATTGATGAGTCAAATTCAGGTCCACTAAGAACCTATACACCAATTGCAACTTCCATGGCGTGTTCATCAGACTCCATGGATACCACGGAATTATCAGCAAATTCCAAGAACCTAGAGGTCTAAAGATCCTGCAATGGAATGCGCAAGGACTGTGCACTAAATTGCAACACTTGCACTGCATAGCAGCAACCAAGGGCATAGACATCCTGATACTACAGGAGAGCTTGCTTCGAGCCGGATTAGAACCTAAAATCTCAGGCTATCGAGGCTTCTTCCTTCCATGGATCAATGGGCAATCCAGGGGATGTGCAATCTATGTAAAATGTGACCTGATCTCCAAATCCATAACCAGCCCACCCAATTGTGGAGCAGGGACAGAGGTAATGGGAGTCACCATTGAGCTAAGACACGACAAACTTGAAGTGTTCAATGTGTACAGGTCTCCACAAGCCGAAATGGATCTCTCTGTGTTATTTGGACACGCGACAACAACAAACACAATCATTTGTGGAGATTTTAATACCCATCATCGATTTCACACTGGGCTCGAACAGAACAAATGAAGCCGGCATACACATTACACATCTACTGGACCAGCTTCCAGAAATACAAATCCTAAACAAGAATGAACCTACCCACATCCAAGGAGGCAGATTAGACCTAACCTTCGTTTCAGTCTCCCTAAGAGATGCAGCAACATGGTCAGTTGAGCCCACACTCACAAGCGACCACTATGGGGTCCAAATTGATCTTCAGTTAGACCTACCCACCCCACCTCCGCCTCCATCTGAAGCCTGGAACTTTGCTTTAGCAAACTGGGACCGATTTCAAAACCTCATTTCAGAGTGGCAAAGAAACTATGATCTTCCCGAAGACATTAATCAGGCAGAACAAGAATTTGTCAAAGCGATTCAAAGTGCAGCCAACCACTCAATCCCACTGAAAAAACAGTCCACCGGACACCATAAAGATCATTGGTACTATTGCGAACGTGTCAAAGAACTCAACCATAGACTCAATAGAACAAGAAAGCTATACAAAAAGCAGCCAAGTGACCGCAACAGGATCTTACTTTGTTAGGTCAAGGAACATGTACATCGAGAGACCAGACAAATAAAAGAACAAAAGTGGCTGGAATGGTGTTCACACCTGAATGAACACACCTCTCTCGGAGAGATGTGGCAGCAAATTCACCGGGCCAAAGGGAATAAAACACCTAAAGCTCCACACCCCAAGGATCCTCAACAGGAAGCCGAAGTACTGGCAACCAGGTTTGCAGAGAGAGCAGCCAGCAATCAACTTCCACCAGATGTATTAGCAGTACAGACCGGACTAGAGGAAGAAAGGTGGCACAGAATCCTTACAGCATGTGAAGAAGTCTCTGACACTAATGCCCCCTTCACACTGGATGAGCTCAATCGGGCTAAGAAAAACTCCAAGAATACATCCCCTGGAGCCGACAAAATAACCTATAAAATGATTAGAAACCTCGGCCCAGAGGGAGACGCTGCATACCTAAGGTTAATTAATTTAGCCTGGACTTCTCAAACTAGACTTTCTGCTTGGAATAGAGCAGACATAGTGCCGATCCCAAAACCCAAAGATCCAGCTAATCCCAGGCCCATCTCTCTGCAAAGCTGTGCAGCCAAGACGGCTGACAGAATGGCACTCAACAGACTGGAGTGGAAAATGCCTAAACTGCATCATGATATGTATGCCTATAGAAGAGGGGTTGGCACAGTGGAATGTATTACAACTCTGTTAGCCCACTTGAATGACAGACCAGGAATGCTGATATTCCTGGACCTCGAAAAAGCCTTTGAACTGGCTAGCGCCCCAGCTATTCTCTGCTGCCTCATTGACAAAGAGGTCAGAGGCAACCTGCTCTCCTGGACCAAAAACTGTCTCATAAACAGAGAAGCAAGAGTAAAACTTCATGGCACAGTCTCTGAGTACAAAAGACATGAAAATGGTACACCGCAAGGAGGTATTCTCAGCCCTCTTCTCTTCAACTGTTTAATGGAAAGAATAATGAGGTTGAAACTCCCACATCACTGCAGGCTGCTAAACTACGCGGACGACTTTGTCATCATCATAAAAGGAAGGGATGCGGCGCGCCTTGCACCCAAATGCTTAGACTGCATCAGTAAAGAGGCAAAACAGATTGGGATCAAACTCAACCCCTCAAAGTCAAAGGCCATGCCCATAAAAATAGCGAAGCCCAACATCCAACTCACAGTACAGGGTCAACCAATAGAATGGGTCGACACCTATCAGTATCTAGGAATCATCCTGGACACACACATGAATTTTAATGCTGAGATCACTTACTTGAGAGAGCGAACTGCGGCCCGAACGGCAATCCTCAGGTCGCTAACCTCCCTTTCTGGAGGAGCCAATCTGCAAGTCCTTCGCACATACTATGTACAGGCAGTCAGATCAGTGATCGATTATGCCGCACCTGCACTCACAAATCTATCACACCAACAGTGGAAAAAGCTTGAAGTTGCCCAAAACAATGCTATGAGAGCTGCACTGGGAGCCCCCATGTGGACCATGCTTGAAACTCTTAGACTGGAGACGGGTTTGCCCTCTCTACAAGAAAGAATGTCACAAAGGACAGCTACAATTATCAGTAAGATAATTATTTCTTCTGATCCAATCCCAGTACGGCAGGCCTTGGTGGTAGGACTAGGCCAAAACAATGGAACCTCTTGGGTTGCAAGAGCAGGAAAAGTCCTAAACAGACTACATTTAACATGATTCTTGATAGAGAGGGTGATCATCCACACCCAAATTACACTCCTTCCGCGCCGTGGGAAGAGCCTACTTTCAAAATAGTAATAGAAAGTCTCCCAATGAAAAAGGCTGCCTATGATCCGACAATCCTAAGGCGCATAATAGAAGAGCAAATATATAGCATAGCAGTAGCAGGAGCCACCCACATCTTCACAGACGGATCGGTGGACACAGAAAATGAGAGTGCTGGCGCTGCTCTTTGCACGACCAGCGTACAGGCATATTGGAGACTGGGAGGACTAGTATCATCAACCCAAACTGAGCTGTTTGCCATACAACAGGCATTCGCATATGTGATTGCACAAAACACTCAAAATGCAATCATACACACAGACTCAAAAGCTGCACTTCAAATACTAGGACAAAAACAGTGGAAATAATTACCACCATTTTGTATCTTGGAGCAGTCGCTAAAGGCAAAGGACTCAACATAACTTTAAACTGGATCCCATCCCATATTGGAATCCCATTAAATGAAAAAGCTGATGAAATTGCTAAATTGGCAACTCGTCATCCAGTGATACATAAAACAATTCAACCCAGCCTAGAGAACATAAAAAACATCATCACCAAAAAACTCTCACATCTCAACAAAGCCTACCTGCACCAGAGAATAGCTGAAGGTTCGCCATCTGCAACATGGTATCTTCAGGCAACCAAATTAGAAAGGTTAAATATCCCGAAAGGAATCCACAGGGAAATAGCAGTTAGGTTATATAGACTACGTCTAGGTTACAGATGCAACTGGGAGATTGGTGAACCCCGACAGAGAGAGTGCATCTTCTGCCAAACTGTCACAGAAAAGCCATTACTTCACTATCTTATGGAATGTGAAGCAACCAATGACCTTAGAAGAGCTTTAAGAGTTCCTGAATCATGCAGTGGCCACCCTGAAGCCATCAACACAGCCACTCTCCTGGTCAACAAAGGTGTCCAGCAGCTGGACACCCTCATAAAGACTGTGAAGAAGTATCCTCCCCCGCGATAACAGCTTGATGGTTAAATGCAACCTCAGAACACTGAGAAAAAAAATTGTACCACTTACGGGCTATTCATGCCCGTGCCACCTCTTGGGTGGCTTAATCTTTATCAATCAATCAATAGGCAAAATCACAACCATCAGCGGAGTCTCCTTCGGACTGATGAGTGTGGCCTCCACGGGCCACATGAAACAGCTGTATCCGAGTTTATAGAGTCCGTTGAAATATACGGTAATTTATAAAGTGAAAAACCGCGGGAAACAAGTTTCAGTTCAGTGATAAAAGGAACCTTACTCTGTGTGGTGGACAAGACTAAATATTTGGTCAGAACGACAGGAGAAACTACCTATACGCAGTTGTGATTAAGTCTAGATTAACACCGCCGTCCCGCTTTAATGGCCACATGACACAAGATTGAGTCGAGGCCCATCAATTAAAAAGCAGCGCGCATTAGAAAACCATTAAAAATCAAGTAGGGATGCGTGACAGTATCCATGGCAATTAAAAACACATTAAGAAAACTGCTCTTGGGGATAAGGTGCACTAGGGGGAACAAAATGGCTACATGACACAAGGTTGAGTCGAGGCCCATCAATTAAAAACACTAAATAATGTTGTTAATAATGAACCTAAAAAAAGTCCACTTATGGATGTCAACCAACAAACTAACACTTAACATAGAAAAGACCTACTACATCTTATTTGGAAGCAAATCTACAAATGCAATTCAGCTTCAGATAGACAATGTAAACATTAGCAATAAAAATGATGGAAAGTTTCTTGGCCTAGACAAGAGACTCAACTTCAGCACCCACATACAACACATAACTAAGAAAGTCTCTAAAACAGTTGGTATACTCTCCAAAATCAGATATTATGTACCTAACTCTGCTCTCATCTCTCTATATTATGCACTAATCTATCCCTATCTTAATTATGGTATCTGTGCATGGGGGTTCAACCACTGCAAACCACCTCAAGTCCATCATCACCCAGCAAAAATCTGCTATCAGAATAATAACAAATTCTGCTTTCTTATTTTTTTTGGAGATATATACAAGAGTTGTTACATTCTTGTACAGCCACTAGTACGCATTTCGGGCAGGTCCCTGGAATACGATCCCCAGTTTAGTTTAGTTCATCTATTATGCACCCCATACCCATCTTGTGGGCGGTAGTGGAAAGGGTTACAGAGGCACATAATGGGCTCAGGGACTGAACCCCACAATTCATTTAGCTAAGCAAGTTACAATCTTGATGAGCTAGTTACAAAATTCAATTTAAGTCGTCACATCAACAATGGGTTCGAGATCGACCTCAAGTACAGGTTCTAAATTAAGCAACTGACATATGTGGAGAGCTAGTGTCAAAATTTATATGTTTGTCCTGCACACCGCCCCCCATCCAGTGGGCAGCGGTGGATAGGTTACAATCACTTAGTTACTACCTACAGTTAGCAAACTGGGGATATTTAGCTAAAATTTCTGGTAGCAGATCATTTTGAATTAAATATTGACACATCGCTGGAACATTGGTTATAGAATTGTCTCTAAATTCACGTATCTTTTCGTACTCCATCACATAGTGACGGAGGGTATGCGAATAATTTTGTTGACACAGTTTACATTTGGTCAGGTCTACATCAGCAGATAATGAGAATTCCCAGAGATACTTGTAACCGAGTCTAAGCCGAGCAGTAGTAACATCTGGAAGTCTGCTGATTTTATTGGATGATCCATAGATGTGTGGCTCCTCTTGCATGATAGTATGATGATAGATGGAATTACTGGTGTCAATTTCACTTTGCCTCAGATCTACAAGATCTTGTTGAAGTTCTCGGTGTACTGCTGCTCGGCCGACCATCACAATATTCTCAAACCCATCCTTCGTTAGGTGTTCCACGGCCTTGTCTGTCCCAACTGTTATGTAGGGCCGGCGAGCACCCTCCTTGAATAGTGGTTCATATTAAAAAAAAACTCCTTAGCCAAACGAACCGTCCACTCCAGCTTTTGATGAAAATTCAGTTGACACGCTGTAGGGAACAACAGCCTCCTTCCTTCCATTAGTCTGCATCTCCCGCGTCCTGCTGAGCATGGCTTCATTTTTTGGTCTCTTTGTTATTTCCTCCTCACTGTCTCCGTCTCGCTGTCTTTGAATATTTCGCCGTATATATCTATTCACTACTGCCTGATAAGGCCTAGTATCATCCTGTCTGTCATCCCCACTCTATCACTCTCCAGGCCCATTGCTCCAGGCAGGATCGTTTATCACCTAGGCAGACCGCCTCAGCCATTTCCTCGATACACAAAGGCACTGTATCACTGCAACAGTTGAGAACAAATTCACAACATCTAGCTGCAACAGCCACGTGCAAACACGAAGATGCGGAGCAACACGTTCTCCTCGCATCATGCAGCAAACCGCAGTGCATACAGTTTTGAATGACTTTATAACCAGCTAAGTTGTAAAGTTGGGTATGGTCTTTACTTAGCCACGTTTCCGTTAAAATAATGAACGATAGTTTAGTACCTAGTGATGTGAATAGTGCATTTACATCAACAAAATGTTTACCAAGTGATCTAACGTTTTGGTTGAAAACTGATAAGCAAGTGTTATTTTAGAGTTTGTTTTTGCCAGGTGTGCTGTGTAATACCTGCAGTAGTGATGATCAATATGCTGGTTAGTGTAAATTTACAATAGCAGATTTGGTTCAAGATCAGTATCAGCTTGTATGTGGATGCAATGGAGGCAAGATGCAACAAGGTAGGCAATTACATAGCAGTAAAATACTAAATCTGCTAAATATATAAAAAATTATAGTAAAAATAGAAAAAAAATGCAAATACACATATAATAGAATCAAGTAAAGTAAAAGGAAGATCACTGTATTGAGACAGTAATAGCAGTGCGGTCTGCTGCATGATGCGAGGAGGACGTGTTGCTCCGCATCTTCGTGTTTGCACGTGGCTGCTGCATCTGGATGTTGTGAATTTGTTCTCGACTGTTGCAGTGATACAGTGCCTTTGTGTATCGAGGAAATGGCTGAGGTGGTCTGCCTAGGTGATAGAAGATCCTGTACTGGGCCTGGAGACTGTGACAGTGGGGATGGCAGACAGGATGATACTAGGCCGTATCAAGCAGTAGTGAACAGATATAAACGGCGAAATATTCAAAGACAGTGAGGAGGAAATAACAAAGAGACCAAAAAATGAAGACATGCTCAGCAGGACGCGGGAGATGCAGACTAATGGAAGGAAGAGGCTGTTGTTCCCTACAGAATGTCAACTGAATTTTCATCAAAAGCTGGAGTGGACGGTTCGTTTGGTTAAGGAGTTTTTTTTAATATGAACCACTATTCAAGGAGGGTGCTCGCCGGCCCTACATAACAGTTGGGACAGAAGAGGCCGTGGAACACCTAACGACGGATGGGTTTGAGAATATTGTGATGGTTACTCCTGAAGAAGGTATGATGCACACCAAGGTCATAGTGTTTAAGTAGCCAACTTATTTGGATCCTGATTATCTATTGCTCAACAATGATAGTGTTGTTTGGGCAAAGAGGAACAGTGTTCTTGGTGAAAAACAAAGCCAGGTTGTTGCCTTGGTAAAGGGTGAGGCTCCAGAAAGAATTTTTGTGCAAGGACTAGGCTACAGGAAAGTTGTAAAATACATTGAGGAGCCCATATTATGCATGAAGTGTTCTCGTTGGGAACATATGGCTTGGAAATGCCAGTTTGATTCCAGGTGTCGGTATTGTGGTAAGAAACACGACTCTCAAGAGTGTAGAGTCAAGATTAAAAACGGTGAAAAAATCGTCCCATCTTGTTGCAATTGTCGAGGCAGCCACAATGCTGGTTCCTATCTGTGCCGCATGAAGCCTCATCTGAGAGACTCTAGGACGGGTGCTACAAGTAGGATAGATGTATCCTCGAAGGAAGGAAAGATTGTGCAGCAGGAACATGGAGGAAACAGCTGGAAACTAATGACAGCGCCTATGAACAATGTGTGGGAGAAAGGAACGGAGACAATTAAGGCGAGCATAGGGAAAGTAGGAAATGCAGCTGAAAAAATTAAACCTTGTGGAAACAAGGTTCAGGACAATATAGTGAACTCTGAGGTTGGTACTCAAATATTGGAATATCTAAAAAAAAACTAGACAAGAGGATTGAGGCATTAGAAAAATTAGCTATGGAGGGTAGACGGGGTGAAGATGGTGGTGAAACAGGACGTGAAATGGAAAGTCAAACAGGACGTGAAATAGTAAGTGAAACAGGACGTGAAATGGAAGGTGAAACAGGACGTGAAATGGAAAGTCAAACAGGACGTGAAATAGGACGTGAAGTGGAAAGTGAAACAGGACATGAAATGGAAAGTGAAACGTGCGTTGAAGAAAGTAAGGAAGAACATGACGTATTGATGATAGAGGATAGTCAAGAAAATGAACTTTCTAGTAGTGTTAGCGGTGTTCAACCTTCTGTAGTGACAAATGTTGAAACAAAGGTTAAAGTAAAACGGTATAGAGAAATAAAAAAGAAATTAGATATGAATAAGATCACCATTGATGTTAGTAGCTGTTGTGCAAGTGAGGAGAAAGCAAAAATGTTACAGTGTTGGGAGAGTCTGTCTGAGAAAATCTCGTATCTCATGGAATGTGACAGACAGGGCAAAGGTAGTTTTATTAAATCATGGATGAAAGTAGAGTGAGAATATTATCTTGGAGCGTTAATGGGTTAAAATCTAGTGCGGTGGATGTACACTATTATACTCTTAGATAGTACTATATTAACCTGATATGTTAAATGGGATTCTTGTATTTGTACTCACTGAATTTGTGCGCCCCTTGAGGGACTTGAAGTATGGGGAGGGGTAGAAATAGCCTATGCTACTCTTTGTTTCTCTTTTTTTTTTTTTTAACTTGTCTCAATAAACCTACTTGAACTTGGAAGAACATTATGTAATAAAGTGTCAACATATGGATAACCATAGAAATAAGGAAATAAGTAGTGTACCACTTCAAATTGTTTGGATGTGTGATAATGATATGATAGACAGAATACTTAGGAACTACAAGAATTTTGCCCCAATGATTGTAACACTTACTATATTAATCTGCAATGTTAAATGTTGTATTGTGATTTGTGTATCTGTACTCACTGAATTTGTGCGCCCCTTGAGGGACTTGAAGTAGAAGGGGGGTAGAAATAGCCTAAGCTACTCTATCCCTTTGAGATGTATTTTCTCTTGTCTCAATAAACATACTTGAACTTGAACTTGAATAGCAAATAGCAATACAGTAAGTGACAAATGAAAATTATTATTATCTAATTTAATTAGCAATTCTGTTAATTATATTACAATATAACACGTATTCGCTCACACCTCCAAAATTTTTATTATTACTATTGGTATTATTATTATTGTTGTTATTATTATTATTGTTATTATTATTGAACTTGAACTTGAATAGCAAATAGCAATACAGTAAGTGACAAATGAAAATTATTATTATCTAATTGTTGTATATCTAATTATTATTATTATTATTCCAAATGCCTCCCAACACCTCAAACCAATTCTATTTGCTGACGACACAACCTTCATTTACTCCAGTCGACCCCTTGCTCTAAATGCCACAGTAAATACTGAGCTAGAGAAAGTCCATCTTTGGCTAACTGCCAACAAACTCACCCTTAACATTGACAAAACGTTTTATATTCTGTTTAGCAATAAATCCTCTAATCAGATAAATCTCAAAATAAACAATACCCAAATTTGTAACAAATTAGATGGCAAATTCCTTGGCGTTCTCATCGACCACAAGCTGAATTTCCAGGGACACATTCTAAATATATCAAAAAAAGTTTCAAAAACTGTTGGCATTCTTTCTAAGATCAGATATTATGTACCCCGCCCTCCCCTGGTTACTCTCTATTACTCCCTCATCTATCCATACCTCAACTATGGTATTTGTGCTTGGGGTTCTACTACCCAAAATCATTTACGTCCTCTAATTACCCAACACAAAGCTGCTATTAGGACAATATCGAACTCTGGCCCCAGACATCACTCGGTACCCTTACTCAAATCTCTGAATATGTTAGATATTAAGTCACTGCACATTTTCTTGTAACGGTTCTATTGCTACGTAAAGTATGGTTACAAATAAACACAGACACTAAGATACTATATATATATTTGGTCGAATATACAGAAGTACACAGGTGATACTTTGGTGTGAGTTGAGCGCACTGAGCGTCGGTACAGTATCTCGCAAGTGTCTGCTCTAGACCACACTTGAAAGTAGACTCTGGTTAATGTTTGCTATTCTGCTGCTTATATGCTCGGGCAACACTTCACCGTGTTGCCCGGGCAACGCCTCACCTCATTCATCTCCAAAGGTTGACAGAGAGCTCCAAACATCATCTCCAAACAAAGCATTTGGAGCGAGTATATTATTGGGATAATCTTCTCGCTACACTCTCTTGTGTATTATACATATATAAAACGCTGAACTGTAATGCCAATCCTGACCTCAAAAGCTTCATTGAAGGTTGTAACAAAACCCATGAGCACCACACCAGAAATAAATAGTTTTGATATTCCTAGAGTACGACTTAATCAAACTAGAAATGCTCTACAAATCAAGGGACCCAGAATGTGGAATGACCTTCCCAACCATGTTAAAGACTGTACCTCTCTCAACCAGTTTAAGATAAAAACTAAACACTACCTAATAAATTCCCTGTAACCTACCTCACCCCTCTATTGTCAACCCGTCTGTTATTTTTTTTAATCAACACTGTTTGTCAACCTATTGTATTTGTGCTGCTTTTTCAGTCATATTCCCCCTTTTTTAATCTTTATTTGTATTTGTTCTCAACACTTCTTATTCTTTATGCTCAATTAGTATTAAGTTCTAGATATTAATGTTTTTCTTGCCCGAAACGCATTGCGTAATAGTGGCTTTAGGCATTGTATGTACTAGCTCTATCTATATATCAATCCATTAATGTAACATCACTTGTATGCATGTACCTTACCTGAATAAACATATTTATTATTATTAGTAGTAGTATTAGTATTAGTTTTATTATTAGTAGTAGTAGGAGTAGTAGTTTTATTATTATTATTAGACTAGGGTTGCCAGTAGTGTTATTGTGTGGGTATCCGGCCATACACACCACAATGCCAAGTCAGCTATTGTTTTCTACAGGAAACAATAAAACATGTTAATGATTAATAATGTATATTAATACACGAAAATTAACATATTTTGGCATAAATATTTTACAGATAAGATTGAGATTTATAATAGAGTATGAATGCGAGGTTTGGCAGCCATGCAGGGTCCATAGAATTACCCAAATCGGCCCAAAACTACACAAATCGTCCTAGCATTACGTAAGTAATGAAGAAATATGGTATATTTACTTACTATAATGTTGGTGCCACACGTAGAACATGATCAAACCTATTTTTACTCTGAAATAATCTAATTTCATAACGAAATGAGACGTAAATATGTGAGAGGTGACGCCATAGGAAGTCGACGGTCCAAGCGACAATTATGTGGAGCGACTTATCCAAGATATATGGTCGCCTGGAGAGTGTTTGCTGCCATATCAGCCTCCTGTACACAGTGATCCAGTCGTCGTACATACATGTATGTATGAGTGTGTGTACATGTGTATACAACATTAATAATTTTGTAACTAGCGTCAAACACTGTTACTTGCTTAGCTAACCGAACTAGAGGGTTCAGTTCCTGAACCGATTATGTGCCTCTGTAATCCTTTACACCACCGCCCACGGGATGGGTATGGGGTGCATAATGAAGAAAGAAATAGAAGAAATTGAAATTGCATAATACGGTTATTGACATTCAATAATAGTAAGATAAGTTTTGATATTAAGTTTTTAAGTAAGATAAGTTTTAAGTAAGACAGTTTTGATATTCCTAGAGTACGACTTAATCAAACTAGAAATGCTCTACAAATCAAGGGGCCCAGAATGTGGAATGACCTTCCCAACCATGTTAAAGACTGTACCTCTCTCAACCAGTTTAAGTTAAAAACGAAGCTATACCTAATAAATTCCCTGTAACCTACGTTACCTTTCTATTGTCAACCAATGTCTGTTTTTTTTTTTTTTTTTTTTTTTTTTTTTTTTTTTTTTTTTTTTTTTTTTTTTTTTTAAGAGCGCTGTTTGTCGACATAATTGTATTTGTGCTGCTTTTTCATCTATGTTTTCATTTCTTGTTTTCATTCTACTCATTATCCTCAATTAGCATTAAGCTTGTCATTTAAGTTTATCATGCCCGAAACGCTTTGCGTAATAGTGGCTTTAGGCATTGTATGTACTAGCTCTACCTATAAGTCAACCAATCTTTGTAAAAATTTATTGTATGTATGTACCTTACCTAAATAAACATTTTATTTATTTTTTTTTTTTTTATTTTATAAATCAATGAGGACCAAATGGGAGACCAGTGATCAGATGAATATTACAGACTCAAGAGTAGCCTTCTCTTCTTGTATATAAATGAAAAAATAAATTCGTTTGTTTAATTCTAATGCTTGTAGGCGAGAACCGGTGTGAACGCCAGCTAGCGCACAAGTACATGAGCGCCCAAAATACTTTTACACAAAAGACATGTACAGACAGGCGTGTGGCTTCTGACTTCTTTTTTATTGATTAATATTAAATATTAGGCGCTTACCTATAATAGTTATCATTTTATGCAAGTATAACTATCACATAATAAATATAAAAGGAGTTTATCAAAAAACTGACAGAAGTGTTGTGTTTTGTGCGTTGTATCGTGTTTGTGGGCATTCGGGTGTGTTGTGTTTACGCTGGCGGGCGGCGACCTTACCAACTCCGGATTATGTCTATTACATCACTGAACTTCATTTAATAACTGGCCTGTTATTTAATGAATTGGCCTGTTAAATAGAAGATTTTAATTGTTAATAGCATTATATTGTCGTTTTAATATGGAACACGTGCACATATGCGAAACGTCTAAAGCTGGTGTCCGAAGTGGTAAAAATATTAGTGTGCGATGTTGTCAATGTACGGAGTGTCTTGTATCCGAGTCCATAGGAATTACCGTTTGTCCTGGCGCCATCTATGTTTTGACAGCAGTACTACTAATGTTCCCACGTTATGTGATGATCGCTATATGGGTGTTACGGTCAGTTGCTCTTCTATATATGTTTATGGACAACGTAGGTGATTTGAGGCAATTTGCGGCCAGAATGAAATAGTATCCACGCGGTGAGTGATGGAGGAGGATATATACTGCTGTGTACTCGACCAGCGGGTGAGAGGTAAGTTATATCGAACAATTATGGGGAATAGATGGGTTATTTTAAGCGTAGAATGTCAGGTAACCGGTAACTACACAGATGAGGTAGTGTGTTTTAAGTCTTTATTTACTAAAGTGGAACATTACATTATGCCTTTAGCTGAACAAGTCTACTGGTGGGGGAAGTAGACGGGTTTTATGAAAGTATTTTACCTAAATATTTGTATTTGGTTAACTAGTTCAGCTGTTACCAGGGAGGGTGTTCCTTTAATCTAATCTAAAAATTCTAGCCGGACAAAGTGATTAAATAAAGAAATTGAATAGAACGAAGTGGTTTGCCAGGGTGCTTAACATTTAGTTTAGTTCACTTACTATGCAGCCCATGCTTAAAGAATGCAAGTTTATCATATTGAATTTACCGTAGTTTTACTGCATTTAATATACCGGTTTTTACCCTATTTAATTATGTCGGGTAAAGGCCGGTCGTGGAAAGTTCCTAATATAGCAAATTTTAAAGGAAAAGTTTGAGTTAACTTTAACGCTTAAGTTAGTGACCAATTAGCTTAGTCTATTGTGAGGAAAGTTACTAGAATCTAACATTGCAAGTGCCATTTCTCTACTCTTTTTGAGAAACATGACTAGATACATGAATCGCATAGTTTTATTACTAAATGTTCATGGATTAGGTTGCATAGTAGAGGAAATAGTGATAAGGTTTGTGATTTTGTGTACCTTGACTTCAGCAGAGATTTTGATAGTGGCGCAAAATTGATAGGGGCTCGGATCATTGGGAATGCTGACTGAAGTTGATTAGGTTATGGCTATACCAAAGGAAATTGGTATAAATGGGGTTTAGTTGGGAGAAGTGTTGTAAGTAGTGCCTAAAAGCTCTCCTTGGACCTCGGTTATTCGCAAGATTATGGTTTAGACTGCAATAGTTGCAGAATTGGCAAATAAAAAATACTGATGCCCTATATAGTTTTGAAATGGTTAAGACTACCAGATGCAGTTTAATGCTGACAAATGTAAGGTTTGGGGGCTAGGTAAAGATGAAATAGATGGTGTAGATTGTTAAGAGTATTAAATTTTTTGCAGGTGGTAAATTCTCCCCGAGCTGGCACTGCTCTCCAGCCTGGGATGTTGATTGGTTAGTCTTCAACTGCCTCCCAACATGGTAGTGAGGTCCTGAGCTGACATGCAGTGAGGAACGTGGAAAACTTCCTGAATTGGCACATGGTATGCCTCCCTTTCAAACCAGCAGCTGGCACAAATGTTCCAGCTAACATCAGAATAGTGGATGAAGCCCACACTAAAATGTAAGTGGTACAGTAAATGGACACCCCCCCCTCTTGACCCTGAACAGTTGGGAGGAAGGGGGGGGAGAAAGTGTGGCTTATAGTTCTATTGCTACAGAATCTTTTGCCATAAGCCAGTGGCAGTGGCTATTGGCACTTGCTATTCAGAATCTCCCCCTTACATAGTTAATTAAAAACGAAATGCTGTAGACAAGCTTAACTTTTGAAGGGGGCAACATTTTCGTTGCCATCAAAGCACATCAAAGATGCTCTGAGCTAACTTCCCCTAGTCATTAGTGAATGGTGGCCAGTAACTCTCTAGTCATTAGAATCCATGCAGAAAGTGTGCACTTCTGCTGTATCTGCCAGTTTGCTAGAAATTTAAATTGGCATACTTGCTCAGCAACTACTTGCCCTCTTGTACCATGTTACTCAACCATAACATAACCACCACACCACCCATTCTTCTAAAATAACATCCCATATGATAAAAACTTCTGCTTTTAATAAATATTTCTAATTTTAATATTAGTTGGCTTGCATGGTGTATTAATCATTCCTTTGGCAGAACTGTAGCTAAATTGTTCCCACAACATTTAATCCATTAACTGTACCGTATCAGGTTCATAAAGAAATTTATAATAATGACCAAGTGTGGTCATGAGTGCTGCAGATGGGAGATAGAACCTTACACCTGCAGAAGTGTGGTGATAACTGGAGAGAATATGGCCTTGTATAGTTGCTAGTGTAAAAATATTACTAAATTTAGTAAAATCACATTGTCTTGGTAGTATAGTTGGGTTAATTATGAATTTTCAGACTAAAAAGCTAGGTACATAATTCAACAGAATAAATTTGTCCCCCTAGTAGTAAGCAGTGGTTGCAAAAGAATAAGAATTTGTATATATAAATTTTGTATTGCTTTTATTCAAATGTTATACATGGTTAAATTAAAGTTTTTGCAATGTTCCAGAAAAATGTTCATGACTAAAGTTGTTGGAAAATAAAATTTGTATAGGATGTTGACTTGAAATGACTATAGCTTTGTTTGTAATTAATAAAGATGGGACAACAAGATAGTTAGTGTGCCATTTAAAACGGCAACTGTTAAACTGGTGGTACAGGTATGAACAAAATAACATCGCTATGCAAATAACTTTTTAGTAATATTTGCTGTTCACATGACAGGTTGTGGAAGGTCCTGGCAACAAAGAGCTGCAGGAAAATACTTGCAGATCTACAGTAAGTAGTGTTGTGTACATTGGAATTAGAGGGTAGAAGTTAATTGCTAAAAACCTATTAAATATTAGGGTATGGAAATTGAATGGGTATGGAAGTCTAGGCTTAGGCTAGTGGGTACCATATCTGCAAGTTTAGTCCTTTCAGGAATGTATTGAATAGAATGGTATGTTGAAATTGTGAAAATTGTAATGTGGGGCATTAGATCTTAAACAACATAGTTGAGGGTGTTTTATTAATAAAATTTTAATGAAATATAAATCTTGTTTAGTTAACATTAAATGTTTGTTAAATAAGCTTTAATCTATGAATGTATAACACTGTTAAGGGTAATTAAGAGTCAAATAGTTAATGGCAGGAAAAGTTTTGTTCTAAGTGATGGTATTTTTCCCTTGAAAGTAAAAAAAATATTCAGTTTACTTTAGCTTGGTTTTAAATTTATATAGTTTTCCAGAATGTGGTTTGGAAAGTCCAGAAGTCCCTCTGTCAGTTGGAAGAGTTAATTGCTTAAACAGAATCAGGTGAGTTGTAGTAAAGGTTAATCTGAATAGATTTGCATAAAAGTAAAAAAAATAGTAATAACTTAAAAAATATAGCATTGGCTAAAGATAAATGTAAATTGCCATTGAAGTGCAGTTGTGGATTGTTTCTCAAATGACATTTACTGAAACTTGGCAAATTGATGCCATATATATTTATATTGCTAAATTAGATCTTTACTACTGCTACTAGAATATGTAGGAAAGGTAAATTCCTTAAAGAAATTTTTTCCATCTGAATTTGTAAAGTACTGAATGCTAATTTGAAAAGTAAAGCAAGATTGGCTTTAAATCTGAAATTAACTTGTTGAAATATTTTTCAGGTGAAAGTGATTATGATGCTTGGAGTGAGTCTCCTTTACTCTACAAAAGTGGGAGAGTTTGAATTTGATGTTTTAGCTATATCAATGACCTAATCATAATTCTCTTATCTAGTCCATTTATAGGTGTGTAACCATGTCCTACCGTTACAACCCACAGGGGATGATGCAGTTTGTACTGATCCTACCCCATTTCATAAAAGGGGACCAGGCAGTCCTGCAGATTTCCCTGGCTTGGCTTTTTCAGAGCTTTGCTCTACTACCCATCTAATAGATGGACTAGATTTTCATAGGTTTAGGGACCCTTAACAATGGTTACATTGTTAATTCTCACAGGGCTTTTTTGCTGAATGGGTGGATGCATCTAAAACTTTAGTGCCTGGCATGCATTGTACAGTGCTTTCAGTAAAGCATATGTACAATGTGTTGATGGCACTAAAGTGGTGGATGTAATGCACCCATTCGGGGAACAAGCTCTGCACTAAAATCAGAGGAAGGGATAGGCCTGGCTGAGCCAATGTTAAAAGGTTGGCTGTTAGGATTTTTTTGGCTTATTATTAGGCATTGGTGATAATAAAAGTAGTGTCCCTGTTTAATGTTTATTTTTCTTTTACAGGTGATTGTCTCTGGAGTTGTCTTGGCCTTTTGGATCTTCTGTTCATCTAGGAGCATCTGTCCCACAACCTGAAACAGTAATAAATATTAGATGTATTATAAATACTATATGTAAAACTTATTAAATAAAACAATTTTAATGAAACTACTTTATATACCTTATCCTGAAATTATGCTGGAAATTGTTTACTACTATTGATGCAATGTTTAAACATCTGAATTTTTTTTTACTTTGAAAATAAATACTTGGTAAAATTTACACCTATTTGTAACTTGTTACATAGGTGCATGCAAAATGCATTGAAAAGATGTAAAAGTGGACTACCTATTCAATTTACATAAACTAACAATTATTGCAAATTAAGTCTGAAATATTAAAGTGGAAGAAACTTTAAAATATTGAATAGTTTTCATATTTGAAAGTAAATTTAAAGCTATGCAACACCTAAGCTTTGTACAAATTATAATTAAATTAACTAAAGATCATTGTTAAATTTACAAAACATTAGAAAAGTGACACTGAAGCATATACAACATGGTTTTCACAAAGTCTTTGGTAACTTAAATTTAATCAAAGCTCTTAAATGATTTGTCTGCCAAACTTCAGATATTCTGAAATATTTTACCTAGATTAAAACCATCATTGTTTGAAAGGGCAAAACAGATTACTGTCAATTAGTTTGACCTAACATCTGCAAGGTCCTGAAGGAATGGAATTTTTTTTGTAAAACTTTGTTTGCTAAAAACAAACCCTGCCTAATGAACCTGCTCATTTTTTTTAGAAATGGTAATTGCAACATTACCAAAGGCCATTGTTTTAATAGCCAAAGTACCAAATGAAAGACCAAGAAGCAACAAACAGGTACATGGTAGAAAGAACAAAAGAATGGTTATGAGGACCCTTTCATTTGTTAAAGAAATGACTGGGAAAAATGCTGTCATACCACAAGGGGTCTTAACCCTTGTCATATACATCACTGACATTAATCTAAATATTACCAACCACAAAAATTGCTGATAACATGTTAAAGAATATAATATTGAGGCCTTAATGCAGATCTCTAACTCTACAAATAGTAACAAGACTGGTAATTTCTTAATATAAAACAGAACAAAATCCAAGACCTTGCACGTGAGCCAGAACAATCCATATCACAACTACCACATTAAAATGAAACAACAATGAAGGTAAGGTAATTACCAAAAGAAGGCACCAAAGTGCGAAATAATCAGAGGGCACTAAATATCACCAAGAATGCCAATACGAGAACAAAAACGCATAAGGCGAACGATATCAAAAGTATCCGATTCACCTAGAATTCTATCGAGGGACAAGTGACTGCGAGGGACGGTCGGAAAGCAAGACACACGCTCGTCCTGGAAGTCAGGACATTCAACAAGTATATGCACAACTGTAAGAGGGACAACGCAATTCGGACAATAAGGAGCAGGGTGGCGCTCCATTAAGTGACCGTGGGTTAAGCGGGTATGACCAACCCACAGCCGTGCCAAAGCAGCAGAATTCTACCACCGTAACCGGCGGTGGGACACTCACCATATAGGTGAGTGTCCCACCGCCGGTTACGGTGGTAGGAGGAAGGCCACGGGGACACACTAAGTTTGAGAGTACGCAGCTTGTTACCAACCACAGAGGACCAACAACCCTGCCAACGGGGAAGAATGAATAACAGGATAAAAGTCGGAATAAGGAATACCTTTACGGGAGATGGGACAAGAACGGATAGCTTCCTTAGCGGCAGCATCCGCACGCTCATTGAAACACCAATATGGCTGGGAACCCAGCAAAACTCTACTGATTTAAATTTACTAGAAATAAGAAACAGCCAATGTTGAATCTCAATGACCACCGGATGGACAGGATTAAAGGACCCTAGAGCCATGAGGGCACTACGAGAATCAACTACAACCACAAAGGAGGAATGAGAATGAGAAAGCAAGAGACGAAGAGCATAGAGAATAGCATAAAGTTCTGCCGTAAAGACGCTAGCCTCCGAAGGGAGGCGACACATGTAAGTACGGTCAGGAAAAACAACAGAGTAGCCCACACCATCCGCAGACTTAGACCCATCAGGGAAGATGGAAATAGAGTGGGAGTGCGAAGAAAAGTGCTCAAGGAAGAGGCTTTTCAGAATTGTAGGAGGGGTAAAGGCTTTAGTAATACAAGTCAAGGACGTACAAAACTTGGGAAGGGGGACTCTCCACAGAGGTAATGAAGGAACAATACGAGGAGAAACATTAGAAATATGAACAGAAAGAGAATCCTGTAAGCGAGATAACTGGACAGAAAGTGGGAGACAATGAAGAGGAACAGGAACCACAGGAGGAGGAAAAGTCAATGCACGACAGAGGCGAGAGGAAGGATGTTGGAAGGACCGCGCAAGATAGCGAAGACAGTAGCGATCACGGCAGTCCTGAAGAGAGAGAAAGCCAGTGTCAACATACAAACTAAGGGCGGGAGTCGAACGAAAGCCACCAGAGCCGAGACGCAACCCAGTATGGTGCAAAGCATCAAGATGGCGAAGAGTAGGAGGAGAAGCAGAAGAGTATGCAGGGCAACCATAATTGAGTTTAGACAGGACGAGAGAGGAGTGCAAATAGAGGAGCGTGCGCCTATCCGCTCCCCAAGAAGTATGGGACAAAACCTTAAGGAGGTTAAGGGCCTTAGAGCATTCAACTCGGTGGCAAGAGATATGGGCTGACCAAGACAAACGAGTGTCAAAGACTAACCCCAAAAGCTTCGCGGAATCCCTGTACACAATGAGATGACCATAAAGCAACAACAATGAAGTAAAGGTCCTTTCAGTAAGAATCTATCATTCACTGAAAGTTGCTGCAGTTAAAAATAAAAGAAAATACAAGTCCCTAGAAATAAACAAGCAACCTTTTTGACTAAGGAAAAGAAGGTAGTTATTCTACTGTATAAATCTAAGTATTCACTTAGATAACTGTATCCAAGCATAGAGGTTCCCTCCCCCCCCCATCCCTTTCAGAAAAACATCTACTTTCGAAAAAGTTTAACATTGGCCAACAAAAATGATTCCAGAACTAAATTGCCTAATACCAGGAACAACTGAGAGCCATGACAAACACTGCAACCCTCTCCTACCCCCAAGTCTTATGCTATTTATGATCCAAGGTAATTTGACATACTATACTGTACTTCCTACAGACGAGTCTAGTGAGAGGATGATCTCCTGGCGATTAAATTGAAGCACGATACAGGTGTCAACGAACATCAGTCAGCCCACTTGTCAGCACAGTGGATAACTAATGACATCATAATCTACAGTGTTGTATGCCTCCCTGTGGCCATTTAAATCAATAAAACACAGGGTTGTGGCAATGTTTACAGCATAAGGCAAGGTATAGAGGAATCCTGGAATGCCATGTAATGTGTAGTCCTTGAATGTGCTTTTGGCAACCAAATTGAATAACAACATTTCTGGTGTTCGGCTATATAATCCGAGTTTCTCATTCGGTATAATGTTTTAAACCTAAATAGGAATTCACTTTAAAGGTCAATTTATTTGGAAAGTTCTAACCAGATTCCAAATTACTGAGCTCTGAAAGTACTACAAGGCAAGTTTAACCGAATGAGTGTTTGCCTATCCATACCCCCATGAGGTATGCGACAACACTGAATAAAGAAAGGGTCTTTGAGCATTCACCGTGCAGGTATTTGACATGACCAATATAGCCAAGTGTTAAAGATCATTCTAAGCAGTTCTGCACAATCCATATACTATCAATTAAAATAATTGTACAATGGTGCTTGGTGGATGATATTTCCTATTAAAACTCATTGGACAACTGTTTGTATTAGACATTTTAAACCTACAAATGGTAGCCCTAGATATCGCACTACAGTATTAATTACAAGATGAACAATGTAAAATCAATACCACAACAGCAAAGGATTACGGCTTTTCAACAACCGACAAACACACAGGTCTAACACCAGCCATCCCGAGAGAGGACGTCCCAAGCATGTACACCCCACAACTTTACATCACCTTTGCTACCTCACGCGAACACGCAACAGCATGAGGATGCCATACTCCCAAACCAACTCCATGCACTTTGAGGCTTTAACAACTCAACATTTAAAAAGTTGATTTAAAAAATCAAACACCTGAATTTTTCCCTAATTAAATTTACTAGGGAAATGCACACCAAGCCATGAAACTTACAATGAAGATGAACAAACTACACACAACTGTCACCAAACTTCCACATACCACCCCCCTCTCACTCCTGCCCTCCCTCCTTAGGTGCTCTGATTGGCTGAGCACCTGAGCCACCACCACTCACCTCTTGTTGTGAGAGCCTAAAGCATGTTTGGTTGCACTTTAAAAGTTCCCGAGTGTACTCGCCTAATTGTGAGTACCGCCTGCCCGGTTCACCATTTTGTTTTTCAATCTACCTCAATTTACCCCTTTACAGTCAAATATTATGCAAAATTCTGTTTAAGACTTGTTTCTTCTTAACTTAAATAACTGCTTTGGCCATCTGCAATCTTTCTAGGTGGGTAAAAATGACTCTTGAGGCCAGAAAGGACTTATCAGACGGCGATCATAACAATACGGTACACACACAAAATCACAATCTGATATACACCAAGCAGAAAATCCACTGGAGCTGTGAGGCGACGTAAACCCTTGCCCAAGGCACTGGCAGCTGCATACTCTACCACAGTATATTACTGACTTTGTAAAAGTCTTACAACCGGATTTCCCCATAAATCACAGCAAGTTTTGAGGCCCCTCCTTGAGTCAACGTCTTACGTAAGACCTACAAGCACTCAGGTGAAGGCTGAAGCAGTTCAACACTATACACCCCAACTTCAAATACACAGTTGAGAGGCGGGACCAAAACGTGATTTTCTGTGTGTGCCTGAAGTTGGGGCATACGGTCTTGCTTCACCCTTCACCGGCGTACTTCAGGGGTTTTATTTAATACTTGGACTGGCTTCAGTAGGGCCTCCAGACTTTCTGTGGCTTCACAAGTGTCACGTGAATCCCCTGCATAGCAGTGGAACTGCCTTTTCCCTTCACCTTCAATGCCTCTGCACTGGAAGTATACATCTACACCAGCCCAGAAGAGTCATTAGTCCTGCCACCTCTCCATACCCCCCAGGGCCTGGCACGGCCTGGTACGACTCAGAGGCAAGCCGAGCGCCACTGCTAACTGGCAGTTTGTCCCCACAAACAAGCAGTTAGCCGCCTTCAACTGACAGTGGTACAGCTCAACACAAAGGCACTGCCAGCCACAACGAGCAGTTTGCTAGTTGACCAGATGTCCACCTCGTGTTGACACTGGATGAGTCATCACCGCCGGACTATATAAAGAGCGCTGCCTCCCTGGAAAGGCAATCTCTCCCTTAGTGCTCTAGGATCACCTTGGTGTCTCTAACCCGTCGTCCACTTCCAGCCAACATCATGTGACTGATGCCATGGTGGTATGGTAGCTGTCTTCAGAACACCAGTATATCTTCATACTTTTATTCATTGCTTATAGTTTATTTTTTGCATTTAAGGTCATACTAACTTGTTCACCTTTGCATTACATGATAGTCAAGTATTGTCATGTGTTATTTTTGTTCATTACTATTTCAGTAAATTGTTTAATTTTGATTTGTTTAATTAATATTTGATAATTGTTTAATTAATTGTTTAATTAATATTTGATAATTTTCATTTGTTTCCACCTGCAACTTACACACTGCAAGGCCAATAGCAGCATTTCTTTCATTTATGTGAGGGAGAGCCATACCATCTTGGTTCAGTATAGCTGTGATACCATAACGCGTCACACAAGATATCCAGTTGTAAGACTTTTACCATCAGTGGTGGTAGAGTATGCAACTGGCAATGCCTTTGTTACAGGTTCACTTCATCTCACAGCCCCAGTGGATTTTCTCACACATTTGAATACATGAAACAACTTTATTTGATACATTCCAAACCAAAGTACTGTACAGTACAGTAATTATCAAACCATCAAATGTGTGGGATAATCATAGTGCGCTAAATATCACTAACGTCGCCAATACAAGAACAAAAACGCATACGGCGAACAATATCAAAGGTATTGAATTTACCAAGAATTTTATCGAGGGACAATTGACAGTGAGGGATGGTCGGGAAGCAAGACACGTAAGTCCTGGAAGTCAGGACATGTAGAGACAACGGTTTGGACAACAAGAAGAAGCAGGGCAGCGCTCCATTAAGTGCCCGTGAGTTAAACGTGTATGACCAATATACAACCTCGCCAGAGCCGTTTCCCACCACCGGTTACGGTGGTAGGAGGAAGGCCACGGGAACACACTACTCTTAAGAGCACGCAATTTGTTACCAGTAACAGAAGACCAACAACCCTGACAACGGGCAAGAATGGGGAAATGAATAACTGGGTAAAAGTCATAATAAGGAATACCTTTACGGGAGATGGGACAGGTGCGGATAGCTTCCTTAGCGGCAGTGTCTGCACGCTCATTTAAGAACACACCAATATGGGTGGGAATCCAGCGAAATTCCACCGTCTTAAATCTACTGGAGATAAGAAACAGCCAATGTTGAATTTCAACTACCAAAGGATGGACTGGATTAAAGGATTCTAGAGCCATGAGGGCACTGCAAGTGTCAACTACAAACACAGAGGAGGATTGACAGCGAGAAAAGAGTTGATGAAGAGCATAGAGAATAGCATAAAGTTCTGCCATGAAGATGCTAGTCTCCGGAGGCAGGAGACACAAAGGTGCAGTCAGGAAAAACAACAGAGTAGCCTACACCGTCTGCAGACTTAAGACCCATTGGTGAAGACGGAAATAGAGTGGAAGTGTGAAGAAAAGTGTTCAAGGAAAAGGTGATTTAGAACTGTAGGAGGGGTAAAAGTTTTAGTCATGTGGGTCAAGGCTTACAGAATTTAGGAACGGGGACCCCTCCATAGGGGCAAAGACGGAATGACACGAGGGGAAATATTGGTAACACAAACTGAAAGAGCATTTTGTAAGAGACAACCGTACAGAAAGAGATAGGTGGTGAAGAGGAACAGGAACCACAGGATGGGTAAAGGTCAAGGCATGACATAAGCAAGAGTGAGGGTGCTGTAAGGACCATGCAAGGTGGAGAAGACAGTAGCGATCATGGCGATCTTGTAGAAACAGGATGCCAGTTTCAACATACAGGCTTAGGGTAGGTGTCGAAGGAAAGGTACCAGAGCTGAGCCGTAACCCAGTATGATGCAGTGTGTCCAGATGGTGAAGGGTAGAAGGAGAAGCAGACGAGTAAACAGGGCCATAATCGAGTTTAGACAGAACGAGAGAGGAATGTAAAGAGAGGAGCAGTGTCGATTAGCTCCCCAAGAAGTATGGGACATGACCTAAAGTTAGTTAAGGGCCTTAGAGCATTCAACTCGGACGTAAAAAATATGGGGCGACAAAGACAAACGAGTGTCAAAGATTAGCCCTAAAATCTTTAGCAGATTCTTTGTACAAAAGGGGATGACCCCTGTTACCTAACAGTAAATAGGTATCTGGGAGTTAGCTGTTACAGGCTGCTTCCTAGGGGGGTGCGTGTGTGGGAGAAAAAAAAATTTAGTAGTTAACCACTGAACTGCTCTGTCTCCAAATAACACCCTGGTGCACAAGAAATAAATTCTTTCCAAAAATTTTTTTTCTCTTCTTATATTGTTAAAATGCAGAGTCTGATCACGGGGAAACTAAACAAAAAATATTGTATGTGACTTACTTTAGCTGCGATGGAGCTGGGAAGTTGAGCAAATTATGGGCACTGAGCGTTGGAGCGATGGGGGTCTGTCGGCCCCGCCACCCCGTGCGACGGCAGTTGCTGCGAATAAAATGCTGCGCAATTATTTTGAAGTTTCTCATTCATTTCTTCTTTTTTTTTGCTGTAATATTATTTAAAAGTGTGTAACTTGTGGAATTTATATAATTCAAAGTATGTATAGAACATCGCTATGCTCAAAATTATGGGCCTCATATATGCGACATATTCTACAATCAAACAGTGTTTTTGCTGTTATTACACTATATACACACATTGTATATACCCATCTACGTATGTATTCACCATAACGATCCACTATGTTGGTATGGTGAGCCCAAAAAACATGAGTGAGCTGCCACACCCTGCCAGTCCTCCCTCCCTCCTCCAACACATTACTCGCCAACATTCCTCCTCCCAAAATACTGTTATTGTGTTTATTACACTATTTACACACGTTATGTACATGTTTTATTCATGTACATACGTACATACTTGCCATCTCCTCACCTCTCTCTTGCCTACTTAATGCTCTTGCTTCCCTCATCTCATCACAATCGACTTTATAATGGTCCAGGACGGATCGAAATGTCGTCGTCTATTCAATTTCCAGTGTGTGGTTTGGTCAACAATGAAATCTTCATGCAAGATCTTATAAAGAAAACCCCTAGAACGAGTTTTGCAGATACGAAAGAGTTTAAGGTGAGTAAGGGATGGTTTGAGAAATTTTGAAAAAAGACGTGGTATTCATAGTGTTGTGAGGCATGGTGAGGGTGCCAGCTCAGACAAAGTAGGGGCTGAAAGATTTGTTCGTGATTTTAAAGATTTTGTAGATACTGTATTGATGGATACATTCCACAACAAGTGTTTAATTGTGAGGAGACATAGCTATTCTGGAAAAAATTGCCGAAGAGGACATACATTACCCAAGAGGAGACGTCACTGCCCGGACACAAGCTAACTTGGGCTAACTTGTGTCAGGATAGGCTAACTCTTGTGCTGTGTGGCGATTTGAAAATTAAACCCTTGCTCGTGTATCATTCCGAAAATCCAAGAGTTTTAAAAAATATATAACGTGCAGAAAAACTGTGATGTGGAGTGGTTTGCCCTGCCATCAAAAAATATCTGCAAGAGAAAAGTTTGACACTCAAGGTCCTGCTTCTCGACAATGCTCCTGCTCATCCTCCAGACTTGGAGGATGCATTGTTGGGGCCACTTTTTTTTTTTTAGGGATATTCCTACATGAGCCCTGAGTTTCTGGCTAATGTACCAATGACATGAAGGAGGAGTTTTCAACCTACCTTGTGTTAGGTGTGCAGAGGTCAATGGTTGAACATAATGTCAGGAGCAAAGGGGGACCTTTGCCTCTTCGAACACAATTGCGACCATCTTCATCTCTTCGAACTATCCTAAATGCTCTCTTCACCTGTCTGACCAAATTGGGTGTCCAGACCACCTTTGCATCTGAAATTGTAAAATTAATAGCAATTTCAGAATATTCAGTCCATTTATACTAACAAAATTATACATACAGTGCTGTAATTGAAATTTTACAGAATGATAAAGGCAATTTAGCAACTTTGTTAAAATGCACATGGGGAAATACATGAAAATAGGTTAATATTGTTTGTAAGGTTGATGGGAAATGTTTATTACTTTTATGATTTAAAAGATGTATAGCCCTAATACTCCATCCTGGGTGCATTCCACCAGGTAATGACCACAGCAAAAGTTTTCCACTAGGCTCTATTGTCACACAAACTTTTCACATTTTCAAACGTGATTCATCTTTCCCCCCCCCCCCTCATTCCAGGGGTTTTCTTTAAAAGGTCTTCATGCAAATGCCTTGGTTTCTCACAAATGATGGCCTCTGAAATGCTATCACCTGCTAACTCCTTGTTGTGTATCCAAATTAATAAAACCTTTTTAACATCCTCAAGTGTTTGTGTTCTTTGTTTCGGGATTGTTGATATGCCTTTTGCCACTTTAATGTTCATAATGTCCTTTTTCTTAGCAAGTACAGTGCATATTGTGGACATAGATTTGTTGTACTGCCTAGCTAGTTCAACAACCTGTGCACCATTTTGATGTTTATGAATGCTCTCTTGTTTTTCCTCTATGGTCATTCTCACACGTGTTTTCTTGGCTTGAACCTTACCACTGGCTTTCTTGGGACTCATGGCAAGATATATCATAACAAATTTTATGTTCAAATAGCCAAAAATCCCAAAACAAATGTAATGCTTTACAAAGAATTCAGGCGCGATACTTACTAGGCAGGAGACACTGGTAAACTGAGGCGCGATCACCATGCCACCACGCGCTAGGTCAGCCCATACGTATATCAACAAACTCCTTTCCCGAGGTAAAGTTTGTAACCCGATTCAAATTTTTCGAAGAAATTAGGCTCGTAACCCGAAAAGTTCATAAATATTCATTCGTAAGCCGAGGTGTCACTATATATAACTAAAAAATTAAACTCAGGATTACTTTCAACCCCCACCCCTTTTGCTCTACTCCATCGCCACCTACCTTCACCCCCCTCTATGATGTACTCCTCCATAGACACCTACCTTTGCCCCCCTCCTCCCCTCTACTCCTCCATCATCACCTACCTTCACACCCCCTCCCTTCTCCTCCTCCATCGTCACCTTCCTTTCACCCTCCTCTATGATGTACTCTTCCATAGACACCTACGTTCACTGCATATAATGCTCTCCTCTACTCCTCCATCGTCACCTACTTTCACCCACCCCCCTCCGCTCTACTCCTCCAGGGTCGCAGACAATTTCACGAGCGTGAGAACTACGAGTTCTCTAACTACTCTCACACTCCTACTCTCTCACCAGTGAGGGGGAGGGAAGGAGGGAGGAAATGAAGGAAGAAAGGTGGGGGAGAGAGAATAGGCAGGGGGGAGGAGGGCCTAGATACATTTCTTCCATATAGATAGGTAGACTGAGGGAGAGCTGCTTGCCAAGAGCCCTATCAGACAGGCTTCCTATTCCTCAACCCTCCCTAATATGCCACATCTTGGTCAGGACAACTTGCTCGATTGTTATTCTTGGTGTGACTCGAGAACTGACCTCGAGGCGGGGCATGGGCATGGATTATCTCCCTGGGGCACGCACCTCCCTGCCCCAGCTCTCTCTCTCTCTCACATAATCTATCAAGGGTCTAACATGAGGTCATTGTGCCTACCAGAAGTGTATATGTCCAAGGCTGGCCACCTGTCTGGACCATTCAAATGTATAAACATGTAATTAGCACTTGGAAAACTATCTCTAGTATCCTAGGAACTAAACAACACTCACATAACCAAATAAAACTCTACAAGGATGGGGATATACCGTCAACTGATTTAGAAATGGCAAATGAATTTAATAGTTTCTTTTCATCGGTTGGTGCTAATCTTGCCAGTAAAATCCCACAGACTCAGACACATATTAACACATATCTCTCAGGCAGCTATTCAAACTCTCTTCTCCTTTCACCAATCAGCCCGGCAGATGTTGTGTCCATCATACACTCTCTAAAAACCAAGGCAGGGAACACCAGTGAAATTCCGTCCATTGTGTACAAGAGAGCCTCCCATGCCCTTGCCCCACCCATAGCACTACTGTTCAACAAATCTATAGAGTGTCACACCTTCCCTGATATCATCAAAAAAGCAAGAGTAACGCCAGTCCATAAAGGAGGCAATCCGGCGGACATTAACAATTATAGACCAATATCAAATCTACCCATTCTATCAAAAATATTTGAAAAAATTATTTACAAACAGCTCTATTCCTACCTCGTAAAATTCGACATACTCAGCCCCTGCCAGTTTGGCTTCCGGTCCCAAAAGAGCACCAACGATGCAATCATTAGTCTCCTTGACGTTATCTACTCAGCCTTTGACAAAAATGAGTTTCCGATTGGACTCTTCATTGACCTAAGAAAAGCCTTTGATACTGTTAATCACAACTACCTCTTACTTAAACTCCAGCATTATGGAATCCGAGGCCTTGCCCTTGACTACATCCGATCCTATCTTAGTGACAGACACCAATATGTAACCATCAATGATACAACTTCTTCCACTCTACCAATTACCGTTGGAGTGCCACAGGGCAGCATCTTAGGACCTCTTCTATTTCTTATATATATAAACGATCTGCCTAATGTCTCTAATATTCTCAAACCTATATTGTTTGCTGACGATACTACCCTTATCTATTCAAACCTCAACCCACATACACTAAATAATGTTGTGAATAATGAATTAAAAAAATTCCACTTATGGATGTCAACGAACAAACTAACATTAAACATCGAAAAGACTTACTACATCTTATTTGGAGGCAAATCATCAAATCCAATTCAGCTACAGATAGACAACATTAGCATCAGTAATAAAAATGATGGCAAGTTTCTTGGCCTATTCCTAGACAAGAGACTCAACTTCAGCACCCACATTCAACACATAACTAAGAAAGTCTCTAAGAGAGTTGGTATTCTCTCCAAAATCAGTTATTATGTTCCTAACTCTGCTCTCCTCTCACTATATTATGCACTAATCTACCCCTATCTTAATTATGGTATCTGTGCATGGGGGTCTACCACTGCAAACCACCTTAAGCCCATCATCACACAGCAAAAATCTACTATCAGAATAATAAATAACTCTGCTTTCAGACAACACTCAGCTCCCTTGTTTAAATCCCTAAACTTGCTAAATATTAACTCCCTCCACACATTCTCTTGTGTCAACTACATTTACAAAACCCTGTTCTTAAATGCAAACCATGCTCTGAAACTCTCCCTGGACAGATGTAATATGACCCATTATCACCACACCAGAAATAAATATCTCTTTGATATCCCCAGGGTCAAACTTAATCTGTGTAAACACTCTATGCAAATTAAGGGACCTAGTCTATGGAACTCACTCCCTAGTGAATTGAAAAACTGTAAAACTTTTGCCTTATTTAAAAGCAAAACCAAAAAGTACCTAACTTCATCTTCTTAGTTTCCTACACTGAGCTTTAAATTTGCTCTGTACCTAGTGTTACCCAATCTCCTAATTTTTATGTAATATCAAACAACCTTATCATTGTGTTCATTGCTGTCTTCTTTTATGTGCTAGCCATATGCTGTATTGTGACTACCAATTTTTGTCAACTACCATTCAAGCTGTCATTGCAATCAATCTTTGCTACCTTTGTGCTTTAATATACTGTACCTACAATTTTCTCTCATCTTCTTTTCTTCATTTCATGTAACTGTTATCATTTTTTTGTCTATAAATTTTGCAAGTATTTACCTCCTTAAAATTTTCTTAGATTAAGGACCTGCCCGAAACGCTGCGCGTGCTAGTGGCTTTACAAGACTGTAATTACCATATTTGTATCCTCACATTCCTTATGTACATTCTTGTATATGCATAAATAAATAAAATAAATAAATAAATAGTCTATTAAAATTATATATAATGCTACAATTATAAATTAATTTGTTCATGGTCATTCGTTTATCAGTATTTTAATATGAAGTATATATACGCATGTATGTATACGTTGACGTACACATATATGATTATGTGTATGGAATGATTATGATTATGTGTAATCATATATGATTATATCTAATGGAATGCATTAGTAAGTGATGTGGTGGAGGCTGACTCCATACACAGGTTCAAGTGTAGATATGATAAGAGCCCAATAGGCTCAGGAACCTGTACACCTGTTGATTGACGGTTGAGAGGTGGAACTAAAGAGCCAGAGCTCAACCCCAGCAAGCACAATTAGGCGAGTATATGAACGAATGCACATGTACACTTTCAAATGAATTAAGATACCTTGAGATACACAATGACTTAGTTTAAATAGTTTAAACACATTATGGTACTGATTTTGACATGCTGATGTCTGGAAGGGAGAGGGGGTGTGGGGGGTTATTGTCTGAGGTGGAGGACCAGAGGAGGGGGTCAGTGGAAGGATGGTGGCTGGAGGGATGCCATTGTTCTAATGGTTATGAAAACAATTATTGATGGCAGGAATTCAGTGGGTGTGTACTTCACCCGCACCATCACCATACTGTGCCCTGCTACAACCCCCCCCCCACTCCACCCATGCTGTGCGGGGCGTATTACACATTATGGGATAACCGACTGTCTGTCCATTCCTGTCTGCTCGTTATGCTGCCCTTCCTTTTGAAAATAGTCTGCTTTATCGACTTCCTTCAAGACCACACGTTAGCCTCTTATCACGCCCTCTTACCACTCTCAGGGAGCCGGCTCTTCTATACAATAGTTACCACTCAGTCCCCAAGGTGAAAGAGTGTCCGGGCATATGACTTGTTACGTGTACTTATTTGCGATTCGTTTGGGCTGTCACGTGTGGTGATTAGTGCTGGGTAAGGCTAGGCCAGGTCAGGTCAGACTAGGTCAGGTCAGACTAGGCCAGGTCAGACTAGGCTAGGTAAGGCTAGGCCAGGTCAGGCCAGGCCAGGCTAGGCAGGGTGAGAGAAGTAAAGCGGCAGGTACTTACGTTTCCGAGAAAGTAGCGGCGGTAGTATATTGTTGATTTAGATTCGACGACATCCTGACGCTAGTAGGTGGCGGCCTCATCGCTCTCGAACTTCTTGTTGTTGTAGGGGATACGAGGCACACCCAATATCCCCCTTACATTGATCACATCGCACACTAATATTTTTACTATTTCGGACACCAGATTTGTCTGTTTCGTATATGTATAATTGTTCAATATTAAAACCACAATAGAATGCTCTAAGTACTTTCGTATATTAATACATCTTCAGAAGGAATGGTTCGCTCTGAACATGTATTAATATAAGAAAGTACTAAAGGAAATTCCTGTTTCAATTCTTCCTCCGTGGTCTGACACTCTTATTATATATTGTATATACTGAATTATATATACTATGCTTATATAATATATACTGAAATATTGTTACATTTAACGTATGAAACAAAGTATATATCTGTATTTTTAATAAAATATAAAACATTAATATTTATCAACGTATCTCTGTGAATTACATAATTTATCAGTATTGTACAGCCTGTGATCTCCACCTGGCTGGCCACTGATACCTAAGTAGCTTTCATGTGTCCGGACACCGGCGATAGGATTGTATTATTTAACTTTAAAGAGAGATATTTCTTGAAATGTTGTCACATTAACGTCTACATCTTCCTTCCTTCTGACATATAGATTTTAAGGTTAATTAGCATATATAGAAATAAATTACACAATTTATAGGCTGGTGTGAAGGGCTTCACACTCTTAGAGCAAGCCATCAAGAAACTGTACAGTATCAAATGCATATATCTTCGCTTTCACTTCAGTTATATTTATGACAAGTATTTAAAGTGTAGCTTACATTTCTGCCTTTCTGTTGACATAGAAAACTTTCGTTTATTACATTATCTAGATAAAATTAGCATTGATCTTCAAAAGGTTGTAGTTGTAACTTCCATTATAAACAACATTATTATTGCAAACAGTAGGAGTTTCAAAGTCTCATTTGTATGGATACCTTCTCATATAGGTGTTGTCCAGCATGATGACACAAACAAGGCAGCTAAAACTGAATGTGATAAGCCTGAAGTTGAGTGGGATATGGGCATTCCAATCTCTTCTGTCAAAGCCGCAATATTTTAGGAAATTAGGGAAGACAGAAGAGCAGTCACTGACACACAAAAGCCAGAAAGCAAGAGTATAAAGAGCTATGACATGTTTATGTGCCTCTGTAACCTTTTCCACTACCGCCCACAAGATGATATATGGGGTGCATAATTAATGAACTAAACTAAGTAAACATGTTTAGAATCGAGAATTATATGAACGGACAGCATAAAACTTCCACTAGTGTCACAATGACAGTGTGACATTGTAATTGCCAGAATTAGGCTAGGATATCGATATGTATCGCAGGTGGCTGCAGGTAATGAATAGCCCCCAATGGTGAATATTCCAAGTGTAAACTATGTGAACAAGAGCTGGGACATACTCTCCAACACTATATCTGTGATTGCCCTGTTATAAGTGACTTCAGACCAAATGGTATAAGGTACTTTGAACTCTGTAATTACTTCATACACTTAGGAATAATGGAAGATATTCTTATGCTGTACCCGGATTTTGCTAACGGAGGCTAATAGATCAGCCTTATATTTTATGTTCTCACCTGATTGTTACCTTGAGGTAGGCCCGTAAGTGGTAGTCCTCTTGAACCATTAACAGTATCAATAGATGATACTGGAGATCTGTGGAGGTGCGACTGGACCCTGCGTGACGGGAGATGTATCCCTTGTTTCTTGTGATTGATTGATGAGGATTAAGCCACCCAAAAGGTAGCACGGGCATGAATAGCCCGTAAGTGGTGTTCTTGTTAGTCACAGTTGATTTTTTTTTTATTGAGGCTGGTATTTTATCCCCTGATTCCATGTATAACTAACCATCCTGTGAGATGGGAATATTTAATGAACTTTAATGAGCTAGTTTTTGATATACACTGTGTAATCTTTCATATAGAATAGGGTAGCAGCACATTACTGTGTATACCTAAGCTTGTTAATAATAACAAAAAAAAAAGTTAGTTTCTATCGATAGGGAGAGCGATGGTTCAAAAATCCTTCTTTAAAATATGAATATCTTTCCTATCTCACTAAGATCTAATCTCTGTGATTAAAATGCAAAATTGACTTTGTCACTGCCTTTTTGATAACGTATACAATCATAAGCTTATTTGTGAATCTCTATTAAACAGTAAATCAGAGAGCGTGTAAGGTTCCGTGTTCCATGTCCGAAGAAACAGGGAGATTTTACATAAACACAGTACATGATAGTTTAAGTAGCGAACGCATACCAACAAATAACGATTAGTATCTATAACAAAAATATTGTTCTATGGAGTTGATTTAACTTCCAACCATGTATTTTTAAATAATCTTTAACGTTTTCTGGCTAGTTATGTTAGATTTGATTAAAAATACGCATTCTACTTGTTAATATCGTTAGATTTGATTAAAAATACGCATTCTACTTGTTAACATCATAAATTAAATTTGCGATAATTTGAGCAGAGAAGTTCGACGACTGGATCACTGTGTACAGAAGGTTGATATGCCAGCAAACACTTTCCAGAGAGCAATATATCTTGGATAAGTCGCTCCACGATATTGTTGCTTGGACCATCGACTTCCTTTGATATTACATATTTACATCTTATTTTGTTATGAAATGATTTTTTTTCAGAGTAAAATTATGTTTTCTCATTTTGTGCATCCAGCATCCACATTATAGTGAGTAAATATACCATATTACTTCATTGCTTACGTAATGCTAGGAAGGTTTGAGTAGCTTTGGGTCTTTAGTGGACAGAATCTCCAATAGATGGGGCAAGAGTCGCCCCATCTCTCTCGACCGGGCGGGACTCGAAACTTAAATTAAAATTGCTATATCATTGGTCTCTAACATGATATATTTTCTTTGATGCACTCACAATAACGATTATAGCTCTGTCTTTCTGGAGGCATGTAATATTTTAGGCTTTATTAGCGTATCTTTGTTAATTACACAACATATTGGCAACAAGACCAGCAAAAGCTGCTAGACTCTGTTATCGTGTCGTCCCAAGATATACCTGTGGAACATGAAGGTGAAAATTGTTTCGAAATAGCTCAGGATCTCTTAAAAAACAAATTGCAGCTCAATCTAAACAAAACTGACGTTATTGCTGCCTACAGAGTAGGCAAAAAGAATCCATCAGGTCTAAATCAACGGAAAATTCGCCTGAAGCTGTCTTCCCAGTTCACGAAATCCAATCTAGTCCGGACAGCTGCATCCCTACGGAAGGGATTATACATCAACGAGTGCTTGACCAGGAACAGACAGCAAATCCTCTACCGCCTGCGGCAAATCCGGCAACAAAACCCAGATGCTATTCATCAGTGCTTCGTTAGAGATGGTCTGATAAAGGTGAGAAAAACCGCAGAGGGCAAAATGTTTACTATTACTAGAGAAGAAAACCTCAACACTTTCCTCTCCCAATGTGGTTTGTCTCACCTTATCACTCCCAATGAATTAACTTAATTAACCCCCTGTCAACTAGTGGGGCTAGGTATCCTAAGTCTCCTTGGTTCATTTTCTGACTTAATTTTTAACTTACTCTTACCTAGTCATTTACCGAAATTATTTAATTGAGTTATTAAGTAGTTCTTCAGGTCTTTTTAATTATACAGTCATTACTGAACTATCTATAGTTATTAATCATTAGCTTAAATTTGCCTATGTTTATTATTCAACTTTTCTTTGATTTCATTTATTACCTAGGTTGCCTAGCCTTGCCATGCTCCCTTACTCCATTGTACCCCTGGCTTTGCCTGCATCTCAAATTGCAAATTGTTACTTACAGTGTACCTGTGAGTACTCGTAAGCAATCTACCTCATTTTTGCTCAATTTGTTTTTTTTTTTTGTATTGCTTAGTCTTGCTTATATTTTTTGTTTTGTATTTCCATATCTTGTGTTTTGTATAGTCCATGTTTACATGTTTTTTCTTTAATCTCATTAATTGCCTAGGTTGCCTAGCCTAGCCATACTCCCTTACTCCATTGTACCCCTGTAAGCCCCTTTTGTGTTTGTTTTGTACAGTATTGTGTATATATTTTTCCCTATTTTATAGCTTTTTTCTACTTATTTCTGATTCTACAATCAGCTTCTTTTATGCAGTCAAGTATAGACCCAGAACTTAACCTCTTATCCACTATCTATGACAATAATCACTTTAATGATCTAAATTGCAGATATTTTGCAGCACATGATGTAAACAATGTATTAACTCATAATCACAATATCTCTGTAATCAATTTGAACGTTAGATCCCTAGGTAAACACTTCGATGATGTTAGTGCCTTGATTGAAACTATTGGCAACAAATTCTCTTTTATTATACTTACTGAAACATGGTTGAAAGAGGATACTACTCAACTCTTTAACATGCCTAACTACTCAGCAATTCACAACTGTCGTCAACTTCAGAGAGGTGGTGGCACTGCTCTTTACTACCACCAAGAACTAACATGCTTAAAAGAAATTAGAACTAGAGACTGCTATGGGGAGTATATCTTCGCCAGCTTCAGAGTCAAGGGTGCCGAGTCTGTCCTGTCTGTGGGTGCAGTCTATAGAATTCCCAACACTGATGTGTCTGTATTCAACTCAAACCTTAGAAATCTAATACTTGATAACAGACTGAACAAAAACCACCTAATTATCGCAGGGGACTTTAATATTGACCTCTGCGAGCCAGAACACCCTACTGCTGTTAGCTTCCTCAACTGTATGAATTCCTGCCTCCTCATACCCTTAATCACTAGACCTACTAGAATCACTGATAGCACTGCCACGACTCTAGATCACATCTGGACCAACATAACCTCTCCGCTTACTTCAGGTATAATCACCGATAGCACTACAGACCACTACCCCACATTTCTCTTAACTAACATTAGCAAACCACCTCTAGAAACAAGGGAGTTAAGCTTTAGGCTGCACAATGAAACTGCTATAAACAATTTTATAACTGCTGCTGATAATGTCAACTGGGAGTCCGAATTAGGTAACATAGGGGACATCAACCTAGCAGTGCAATCTTTTCTACAAACAACTCTTAGCCTTTATAACACCCACTGTCCTAGGCTTACAAAACAAGTCACAAGCAAAAGGCTTAACAATCCTTGGCTTACAAAGGGAATACTGAAATCCATTAACAAAAAACACGACCTTGAGAAGAAGTATAGGTTAGGAATTGTCTCCAAAGAATTCTCAAAGAATTACTCATTATTGCTAACTAAGATAATTCGACGAGCCAAAACTAATTACTACGAAGATAAATTTACTCAAATAAAGAGCAACATTAAACAAACTTGGAGCACAATTTCACAAATATTGGGATCAAAGAAATCTTTAAATAACAAACCAGTGCTATCAGTGCTATCAAAATCAGTGCTATCAGTGATTCTCCTGTCTAATAACGATGGTCAGCTTTCAGCCTCTGATTCTGCTATTGAGTTCAATAGGTTCTTCTCTTCCATTGGTTCATCCCTTGCAAATGATATTCCATCTTCCAGTACTGACATTAAGGACTATCTTACAGGTAACTATCCACAGTCTCTGTACCTAAAGCCTATTAACTCCACTGACGTCAATGAGATAATCCTTTCCCTTAAAACCAAGTCTGGTGCCCTTGAGGAGATACCAACTTTAATTTACAAAAAAGCCTCCAGATCTTTAGCCCCTGCTATTGCTTTGCTCTTCAACAAGTCACTTGAACTCCAAACCTTTCCAGATATTCTAAAAAAAGCGAGAGTAACGCCTGTCCACAAATGTGGTGACCCCACAGATGTTAACAACTACAGACCTATATCAATCCTGCCAAACTTGTCAAAAATTTTTGAAAAACTTATATACAAGCAGCTTTACTCATATCTAGCCAAACTCAATATACTTAGCCCTTGCCAATATGGCTTCAGACCCAAAAAAAGCACTAACGATGCACTTATTAGTATGCTTAACTCGATTCATACAGCTCTTGATAAAAAGGAGCTCCCTGTTGGGTTATTTGTGGACCTGCGTAAAGCTTTTGATACTGTCAACCACCAAAACCTTCTTCTTAAATTACATCATTATGGAGTCAGAGGACACTCCCTACAATACCTCGAGTCCTACCTTACTGACAGGCTCCAATATGTTTCTGTGAATAATACAATTTCTCCCACCCTACCCATCAACATTGGTGTTCCTCAGGGCAGCATACTTGGCCCTCTCCTCTTTCTCATCTACATTAATGACCTTCCAAATGCCTCCCAACACCTCAAACCAATTCTATTTGCTGACGACACAACCTTCATTTACTCCAGTCCTGACCCTCTTGCTCTAAATGCCACAGTAAATACAGAGCTAAATAAAGTCCATCTTTGGCTAACTGCCAACAAACTCACCCTTAACATTGACAAAACCTTCTATATTCTGTTTGGCAATAAATCCTCTAGTCTTATAAATCTCAAAATAAACAATACCCAAATTTGTAACAAATTAGATGGCAAATTCCTTGGCATTCTCATTGACCACAAGCTGAATTTCCAGGGACACATTCTAAATATATCAAAAAAAGTTTCAAAAACTGTGGGCATTCTTTCTAAGATCAGATATTATGTACCACGCCCTGCTCTGGTGACTCTCTATTACTCCCTTATCTATCCTTATCTCAACTATGGTATTTGTGCTTGGGGTTCTACTACCCAAAATCACTTACGTCCTCTAATTACCCAACACAAAGCCGCTATTAGAACAATATCCAACTCTGGCCCCAGACATCACTCGGTACCCCTACTCAAATCTCTTAATATGTTAGATATTAAGTCACTGCACATTCTCTCATGTGTATTATACATATATAAAACGCTAAACTATAATGCCAATCCTGATCTTAAAAGCTTCATAGAAGGTTGTAACAGAACCCATGAGCACCACACCAGAAATAAACACAGTTTTGATATTCCTAGAGTACGTCTTAATCAAACTAGAAATGCTCTGCAAATCAAGGGGCCCAGAATGTGGAATGACCTTCCCAACCATGTTAAAGACTGTACCTCTCTCAACCAGTTTAAGATAAAAACTAAACACTACCTAATAAATTCCCTGTAATCTACCTCACTCCTCTATTGTCAACCCATGTCTGTTATTTTTTTTTTTTTTTATTTTCTTTTTTTTTTTTTTTCTTTTTTTTTTAATCAACACTGTTTGTCAACCTATTGTATTTGTGCTGCTTTTTCAGTCATGTTCCCCCTTTTTTTTTATCTTTATTTGTATTTGTTCTCAACATCTTTTATTCTTTATGCTCAATTAGTATTAAGTTCTAGATATTAATGTTTTTCTTGCCCGAAACGCATTGCGTAATAGTGGCTTTAGGCATTGTATGTACTAGCTCTATCTATATATCAATCCATTAATGTAACATCACTTGTATGTATATACCTTACCTGAATAAACATCTGAATCTGAATCTGAATCTGAAAGTGTGTAGGCGTCTGCACTCCATGACCGAAAAGCTACTGAACGCCACTATAAAAACATATATATCTTCACTTGAGCTTTAAATATGTCTAATGTAATGTATTTAAAATAAAGCTTATTTTCTATCTTTCTTAAGACGTGTAAAACATTTGTGTTTATTAACGAATTTACGTAAAATAAACATTCTTCTGAGAGAGTTGCTCTGTCGCTCAGTCTATGCGGGGGTCGGAGCTCGGCGATTATTAAAATACATGAATCTTCATTAGAACTTTAATTATGTCTATGATAAAGTGTTTAAAATGAGCCTTATATTCCTATCTTTCTTGAGGCATATAAAAAATTTACGATTACAAATTTACGTGAAATAAGCATTGTTCTGAGAGAGAGTTGCTCCGTCGATCGATCTGTCCGGAGTCGGAGCTCGGCTATTATAAAAGTACACGTATCTTCGCTTTAAATTTAAATATGCCCATGGTAAGGTATTTAGAACGAAGCTTATATATCTGTCTTTCTTGTGACATATGTTGGGGTTTACCTCACTTACTTTACTCTAGTCTTACTCTGGGGTGAGCAATAGTTATGCTCAAGGTCACTCACCGCGTAGCCCTGTGGGTCTTCACTCGATCCTCATGTACGGCGCCACTGCACGCCAGGAGAGTCTCCCAGTCAATCTTAACGGCCTCTGATTAAGAAAGAGTGAGAACACGACTCGTTCACTTGACTGTCGTGTGCCCTCCCCAACAATCGGGCTCTACGGTTAACCACAAGGTCGCCAACTGGTGTTTTAGGTGGCCAGTAACACCTCAGTGGACTGGTGGAGTCAATGGTAGCCTTGGCAAGGTCACACTCAATAGATCAGGAATCCAGGCAGGTACTTACTGTTATCACTTTATGCTTTCAGTATAATATAGCCACAAGATCAACGGAGATGATAAAAACACAATGGTAATTTTGTATTTTACTTAAAATGTATGAAAGATGTCACAAGGCCAAACAATAACAAATAAACCAACTGATCCTGACGCGGTCGGTAGTTCCCACGGTTAGTATGCGATCACTAAGTGGCAACACCTGCCCTCCTTGTCAAATGTCAAGAACAGCTGATCGCCTGGCCTCCGCGCGCGAAAGCGTTTGCTTGTTTTCAGATTCACGCGCGCCGTTTCTTTAAGTTCTCCAATATTACTATGAACTCGCACACTCGATATTGGCACAATAGCACATATCACTTAGTTACACTATACTCAGGCTCAAACAGTCGTTTCTACAATCAATGCTATAATGATTCACTGTAATGGATTTCCTTGCCCTTCATTCAATGACATATTATAAAGTATTAACACTGGAGTTTTCAGTACTTTCTCTCGTGGGCGATAACGCAATAATTCACTGTACTCACAGATTATTATTCACTGCATGAACATAGACATATATATGGTATATAAATCAAACATCAATACATGGAAAATAAATAGTTTCTGGGCACGTAGCCTAACTTCCAAATACTGGCATAATATTATATATAATTTATCACTATATGTTCACCTCAACATCTGTAGAAAGATATACAATACACAGTAAATTTATCACTTGTTCCTGGTGCCTGTACACACCAATAATAAACATGAATATTACAAGTACTCTTGATAGTACTGTCTCGCACACTGGTGCTTCACCGTGCCATGGGTGAGAGTTGCTCACGACATATAAAATCCTCAGGCTAGATAATATAGCCGAATAATATAGCTAACTAAAGGGGAATGGGGAGGGAACTAGAAACACCTACTTCAACCTATCCTCCGATGAGAGTCGAGATGTAGCTCCTGGTCCTCGTGTCGGGAACGCCCCCACACACACGTCGTCGTGTCCTACCAGAGCCACCCGTCGTCCCACCGTTTAGCGCGTCGTCTCCGTGCCTCCTCACTGCAGGTCCGTCCTCCTTCTTGACTCCTTGAAGGGTTGGAGTCGGTCTCCTGGCCGTCGTCTTCTCCCAGCAACGGCTGCCGCCTACGTCTCGGCTGCAGTCGTCCGGATTCCCCAAATAGTCCTCTCCTTCCTCAGCTACCCAGTGGCTCTGTCAGCCACTACGCTGTCGCGAACTGGTGAACTGCCACAGACGTCACATACGTCACTGCACGGCTTCACTGCTTCTGGCACAGTACCTGACTGGAGCACTTGTTGCTCAAATAACCGTCAATTCCCTCTCTGGTTCAACACATGAACTAGGGAAGACCTTTCAGAGTACTGGCTGACTTCAGGTGACGCGTAAATCCACGGGAGCGGGAAACAACTGTCAAACTGACAGGACCAATCGTCGCACGTCCGACCTCTGTGACGTGTCGTGTCTGACTGATGGCGCCAGCTCGGCGCGCTGGCCGGACCCCCTTCCTTCATGACGTCACTTTCGCCACGGGAGGTTTTCATTGGCTCCCGGTGCCACATTGCTGTCGGTGACCAATCCGGTGCCACTGACGTCACACGGTTTTAGTGGGAAATCAGGGAGGCAAGCGCCATCTTGGCTCCCTAAAGGGCCTATACCACAGGCCAAAATATTACTATTTCACAAATTTCTCGGCTCTCCGAGAACACTTCACTCTCTCCCATATATCAAATTGTAGCCTGCAACGTAGAGAACGCTTGGGAAAAGTAGACATGACTCTTACTGCAGGCGTGGGAGAATTATAAGGGGGGGAACTCCGTCACACATATAAAACTCTTATGTTTATTAAGGAATCTGCGTGAAATAGGCATGGTTCTGAGATGAATGCTGCGGTTTTCGAGTTTGACGAGCGATGAAAACTGCCACTTTTATACAACTACAAATATCTTCGGTTTTACTTAAAATATTTGTCTGGTAGAGGTTTTACATATAGATCGCGTTTCTGTCTTTCTTCTGACTAATAAATAATTTTGGTTTAATCAGTTATCAAGATGTTTTCAACAATATTCTTTCAGCGTTCGTCTTTTCCAACTTGGGCGACCCTTTTGGAAGCGCGATACTTGGGTTAACCCATCCTATAGTTGGGTCTGTTTCCAACTGGGGTTCGAATATTGATAAGGAGAGCGTCGGCCATGAAGCCTTGTTTAAAGTATGAATATTTTTCCTCTCTAATAAGGTATAATCTCTGTGATGGATTCACAAAAACTATTTTATATCTGCCTTTCTGATAACATATACAAATATAATCTTTATTTGTGAATATTTGTTAATTAAGCAATATATCAGAGGGCGTGTAGGGTTCGGTGTTCAATGAACGAAAAGGACTGGATCACTGTGTACAGGAGGCTGATATGGCAGCAAACACTCTCCAGGCGACCATATATCTTGGATATGTCGCTCCACACAATTGTCGCTTGGACCGTCGACTTCCTATGGCGTCACCTCTCACATATTTACGTCTCATTTCGTTATGAAATTAGATTATTTCAGAGTAAAAATAGTTTTGATCATGTTCTACGTGTAGCACCAACATTATAGTAAGTAAATATACCATATTTCTTCATTACTTACGTAATGCTAGGACGATTTGTGTAGTTTTGGGCCGATTTGGGCTGATTTGGGTAATTCTATGGGATACAAGACACTCCGTACATTGACAACATCGCACACTAATATTTTTACCACTTCGGACACCAGCTTTCGATGTTTCGCATATGTGTACGTGTTCCACATTAAAACGACAATATAATGCTATTAACAATTAAAATCTTCTATTTAACAAGCATATAGTTATTAAATGAAGTTTAGTGATGTAATAGACATAATCCGGAGTTGGTAAGGTCGCCGCCCGCCAGCGTAAACACAACACACCCGAATGCCCACAAACACGATACAACGCACAAAACACAACATTTCTGTCAGTTTTTAGATAAACTCCTTTTATATTTATTATGTGAGAGTTATACTTGTATAAAATGATAGCTATTATAGGTAAGCGCCTAATATTTAATATTAATCAATAAAAAAGAAGTCAGAAGCCACACGCCTGTCTGTACATGTCTTTTGTGTAAAAGTATTTTGGGCGCTCATGTACTTGTGCGCTAGCTGGCATTCACAACTGTTCTCGCCTACAAGCATTAGAATTAAACAAACGAATTTATTTTTTCATTTATATACAAGAAGAGAAGGCTACCCTTGAGTCTGTAATATTCATCTGATCACTGGTCTCCCATTTGGTCCTCATTGCTTTATCTTACTATTATTGAATGTCAATAACCGTATTATGCAATTTCAATTTCTTCTATTTCTTTCTTTATTATGCACCCCATACCCATCCCGTGGGCCGTGGTGTAAAGGATTACAGAGGCACATAATCGGTTCAGGAACTGAACCCTCTAGTTCGTTTAGCTAAGCAAATAACAATGTTTGACGCTAGTTACAAAATTATTAATGTTGTATACACATGTACACACACACTCATACATACATATATATATATATATATATATATATATATATATATATAATTATATATATATAATAAGTATGTATGTATGTAAGGAGAGAGAGAGAGAGAGAGAGAGAGAGAGAGAGAGAGAGAGAGAGAGAGAGAGAGAGAGGAGAGAGAGAGAGAGAGAGAGAGAAGGAGAGAGAGAGAGAAAGAGATGAAGATCGAGACAGAGAAATAGATATAGACAGAGTCAGGGAGAGAATGTTAGACACAGAGACGTATAGATAAGGATATGCAAAGTCAGTGAGAGAATGACAGAGACAGAGCGAGGAAAGAGACAGAGAGATAGGCTGACACAGAGAATGTCAGAAACGAGGAAAGGCAGAGACAGAGGGACAGGGACAGACGGACAGGGCCAGAGAAAAGACGGGGGAACAGAGGGGAAGCAGTGGGACAGGGAGGGAGACAGGGACAGAGAGGGGGACATGGACAGAGACAGAGGGACAGGAACACAGAGACAGAGGGACAGGGTCAGAGAGGGGGACCGGGGGACAGAGGGAGGAGAGGGGGGCAGGAGACCAAGAGAGAGGGGACAGAGGGAGGAGAGGGGGGCAGGAGACCAAGAGAGAGGGGACAGAGGAGAGACAGGGGATTGAAAGAGTGGGCAGGGGGACAGAGGGAGGGACGGACAGACAGAGAAGGACAGGAACAGAGGGACAGAAAGGGCGGACAGGGGGACAGAAAGGGTGACAGAGAGAGGGACAGGGGGCAGAGATAGGGACAGGGGAAGAGAGACAGGGACAAGGGGACAGAGATGGATAGGGGGACTGGAGGAAAGGGAGGGGGACAGATGATGGACAGCGGACAGAAAGAGTGGGCAGGGGGACAGAGAGGTACAGGGGACAGAGAGATGGACAGGGGGACATAGAGGAACAGGGGGACAGAGAGTGACAGGGGAACAGAGAGAGGAACAGGAGGACAGAGAAGAACAGGGGGACAGAGAGAGACAGGGGGGACAGAGAGAGGGACAATGGGATAGAGAGGGACAGGGGGACAGAGAGGTGGAAAGGGGGGACAGGGGGACAGGGGACAGAGAGGGGGAAAGGGATCTGGGACAGAGGACAGAAAATGTGGGCAAGGGGACAAAGTGCGGGACAGGGGACAAAGATGGACAGGGGGACAAAGATGGACAGGGGGGACAGGAGGAAAGGGGGGAGATGTATGAGGGGAAATGTTTGCAGAAGATGGAGAAGGGGTATTTAGAACGGTAAGTTAGAGAGGGGGCAACTAAGGCCCATCATTGAAAAACAAATGAGCAGCATTGCAATAGCAGGAGCCACGCACATCTTTAGCCTGCGTTGTTGAGACATTGTCAATTAAGCGGTGTCCAATAGCAGTATCTTCGGTATTTAAGCGATACCTTAAAAAATACTGGAAATATTGAAAGATATTAATCCAGATATTAATCCCCTTGTGCAACGCACACAAGAGGCAACAGCTTCTAGCTCTACAAGCGGCAATATAAAATAGAGAATAGGCGATTGTTTTCACTCATAGTGTAATAAACCCACGGACCCACCCACCCGCTGAAGCCGTAAATACCAAGACATTACTTCCGTTTAAAATTAAGCCGGAATAATCCTCAGGTATGTGGAGGATGTGGGAGGCCTTTGATCAACCACCGACTTCCTGCCCCGTCGACGGGGCCATCAGCCCTCAGTGTGCCCTCAGCCAAAATAATGTGAAACATGTATGTGGGTGTATTAAATATTTTAATTTATTATTTCCAAGATTTAGCTGTTAGCTCTTGGACCCCGCCTTTCTAAGCGTCGGTTGTCTAATGTACCGACTCTCGGCCTCTTTTCCTCCATCATATCTAAACAACATATATTTTTATCTAACACACACACACACATCCCCAAGATGCAGCCTTTAGCAGCTTCCTGACTTTCAGGTTTCTATTTACTGCAAGGTGAATAGAGGCATTAGTGTATGTTTGTGTGTGTGTGTGTGTGTACGTGTGTACGTGTGTGTGTTTGTGTGTATACTCACCTAGATGTGGTTGCGGGGGGTTGAGCTCTGGCTCTTTGGTCCCACCTCTCAACTGGCAATCAACTGATGTACAGATTCCTGAGCCTACTGGGCTCTATCATATCTGCATTTGAAACTGTGTATGGAGTCAGCCTCCACCACATCACTGCCTAATGCATTCCATCTATTAACTACTCTGACACTGAAAAAGTTCTTTCTAACATCCCAGTGGCTCATTTGGGTACTAAGTTTCCACCTGTGTCCCCTTGTTCGCCTACCACCCGTGTTAAACAGTTTATCTTTATGTACCCTATCAATTGCTCTGAGAATTTTGTAGGTAGTGATCATGTCTCCCCTTACTCTTCTGTCTTCCAGTGTCATGAGGTGCATTTCTCGCAGCCTGTCCTCGTAACTCATGCTCAGCCCCGTAACTAAGTTACGGGCTCACCATAGCCCGTGCTACTTGCCCAGCTCCTGTGCCAGGTAAGTTATGGGCTCACCATAGCCCGTGCGACTTGCCCCGCTCCTGTGCCAGGTAAGTTACGGGCTCACCATAGCCCGTGCTACTTGCCCAGCTCCTGTGCCAGGTAAGTTATGGGCTCACCATAGCCCGTGCGACTTGCCCCGCTCCTGTGCCAGGTAAGTTACGGGCTCACCATAGCCCGTGCTACTTGCCCAGCTCCTGTGCCAGGTAAGTTATGGGCTCACCATAGCCCGTGCGACTTGCCCCGCTCCTGTGCCAGGTAAGTTACGGGCTCACCATAGCCCGTGCTACTTGGAACTTGTTCCGAGCAGCTGAATCTATAACAACAACAACTTACCCAACAATAAAATGGGTACCTGCTTGTTAAATGATTTGGAGGGCTCGAACTCCGGGGAAAATTAGGATTAAGGACTTAATTGCCCGAAACGCTATACGTGCTAGTGGCTGTACAAGACTGTAAGAACTCTTGTATATATATATAAGTAAAAAATATATATTATGGTTCCAGTAAAATTAATAGAACTTACTAGAAAATAATAATTGAATAGAAAGTTTCAAGTTCCAAGACTATTACTGGAACCATAATATATATACATTTTTATTTATATATACAAGAGTTCTTGCATTTTTGTACAGCCACTATAGTACGCATAGCGTTTCGGCCAAGTTCTTAATCCTAATTTTAATTTGGTCTTTACATTGACACATGTAAACTGGGACCATACTCAACAAAGGGAAAACCGGCCATGGAACTGTTCAACTGTTTAAGGAGGCACTAACTTACTGCCTGTGACAGAATGGGGCACATTCGAGGGCCTAATTCAGCAAGTCCAGTGCTCACCCCGAACCTCACTCACATAAAAGTACCTCATAAAAGTCTGTTACAAAAGATGGAGATTACCTCGTTAATAGCCAAACGTGTATGAATATACTCTGGCTTCCTGTCCCCCTGCACAGTGAATTATTATCTGTGATTGCCCTGTTATCAATAATTTCAGACCATATGATAAGGGATACTTTGAGCTTTGTAACTACTTCATACACTCACAAATATAGGATGACACTTTTGTGCTCTACCAAGATTTTTGCTACCGCACGCTAATAGATTAGATTCCCATTTCATATGTTCTCTCCTGAGTCCATGTATTAGTAACCATCCAGCTGTGAGATGGGGGTATTAGATGGACTCATATCTAGCTTTTGATCTACACTCTGTAATCCTTCATATAGGATAGAGTAGTAGTATATAGCTGTACATACCTAAGCTTGTTAATAAAAAAAAAGGGGGACAAACATATAAAACCTATTGACTTGAGCAGTTGAGTCACGTTTGTCAGACACAGAACGGTGTGAATTAGGGCCTCGACACAAGGTCACGGTGATGTTAGTTTGATAAACTGGGAAGAGGCGATTTATTTATATAGTGTACTACCAAATTATGTAACTAGCTCATCAGTGCTGTAACTTCCTTAGCTAAATGAATTTGGTGATTCACTTCCTGAACCTCAATCTAATTTTAAATTAAGCAGTATTGTTCACAGGATGGGTATGGGGTGCATAATAAATGAACTAAACTCAAACATAGACGGGAACAATAAGTGGTGGAAAGCAAGGACAGACAGTTCCCTAATTATTGGCTGCAATATTGGCGCCAGTCTTGGTAGTATAGTTGGGTTCCTTCCCGACTCACAATCGGGAATCTTAAGTTCGAAACCTGGGCATGACAGAAATGGTTGGACACATTTCCTAATGCCTCTGTCCACCTACCAGCAAATGGGTACCCAGGAATTAGTCAACTGTTGTGGAGCTGCATCCTGGGGTCAGCATTTTGACCTGGGGGGGGGGAGCCTCGATATAATCCTAACACATAAATACACAGCCTGCTTGTCCCCGGAAAAATTTAGTATAACCCTTAATTAGTTTATTCAAAACAATTTCCCATTCTGTGTTTTGCTTGACCTCAGAAATATCTTGCAAACAGATATACTGGACAGCCATCTATAATGATACTACTGTATATGTCTTAGGACCAGATATATAGTCATATGTATAATGATGGTAGGTAATGATACCAATGGTTTCCTTCACTTGTTAATTACCTCAAATTTGCTGTTACTAAATATTGCTACTCCTATATACTATAAAGCATTGTATGTTATTTTTATAATTCTCATCTACTGTTAAAAATTTCTGTTTATAAATATCTTTTGTTTGTCAGTTATTTTCAAAACTTTCAACAATTCAATTATGTTCCCATATCTCCCTTAATTTTAAATATTCCCTAATAACACCTGTTCATTTTCTCCTCCTTTTCATGTTATGCCATCCCTAGAAGTTGTATATCAATTGCAAAATGTCTTGAACAATTTTTATGTTAACCTGCTCGCCGGTAATAACCATTGGACGTGGGTGACATATACTTGTAGTGGGCTCGCCAGGATTTGAAGAACACTGCAGATATATTACGTGTCTTGTGCAAAAGACACACTGTGTACATATGTGTAGTTATATGAAATGGATAATATATTGCTGAAGTTATATAGTCTTGTTTACCCCCTTTATTCTTTGCACAATTACTTGCTACTGCCAATTCTCGATAACTTACCATTGACTATGGATGGGATCATAGAAAAGGCTCTAAGAACCCATAAACAAAGAACCCGGTTATTGGGTCAAGTAGGCCCTAACACATAGGATATACATAACTTGGATTGATGGTGTATAAACCGTTGCACATCACTTGGATTAAGAAAGAAAGGGCTTGAAGGAAATTCTAATCTCTTAAATCTACCTGCATAGGCTCAACCTGAACTGAATTCAATCCAGTTTGTTCTAATGTCATCTTTGTGGGTTAAGATACTTATAATAATCCACCAGACTAATCTGTTGATTGGAGCACATAACACTGCACTTGATGTTGAGAGGGGTAACAAAGTCTCATTGTTGACATTCAGGAGGTTCCATCAACAATTGCATGTGATATTAAATGAGAATTGTAATGAACTTTATATAGCAACATTATATGATAAATGTCTTCTACATTATTGCTGACTCCATTACATTAACTCTTAAGACAACAATTTGAATTAATGTAATATGCATTTTGTTTAAGTTGTTTTGGCAATTTAATATCCTGAGTAGTGAAGATCTACATACATCAGCATAACAATTTAAAAGAAGCCTCACCAAAGTAATATCAACAGATCTCTCACAGTTGGGAACACGAGATTCAATTCTCGGGTGGGACAGAAATGATTGGGCAAGTTTTCTTTTTAACTAATGCCTCTGTTCATCTAGCAGTAACTAGGTGCCCAGAAATTAGTTAACTGTCATAGAGTTAACTACTGCCCCTTCCCAGAATGCATGACCCCTGGGGATCTAGATTTAAGCTTAAAATAAATATAAATAAATAATAAATAAATAAATAAATAAAATACATGCATTTTTCTTTAATTATTTGTGAGCCCAAAAAAGATGTCATGTGCCTTACCTGATACCTAGGTATCTGGTATGAATTTCACATGCAGACAAAAGACCTGTTTTATTATTTATCTGGAATAATTTATTACCTACCTCCAAGGGAGTATGTAAGATATGTAATTATGCTACCTATGAGGAAAATAAAGTTAAACATTTCTAAACAAGATTTGATATGGTTTCTCAGTGTCAAGATTAAAAAGCCAATTAAGTGTTAAGGTCGAAGACCTGGGAACTGCCTAGCTTATTATTAAAGCTGCAATATACAGTTTCTAACCTTCAGTTACAATATACTGTACTCTAATGTCAAATAGAGTTGAAGACAAGTAAATTGTGTATATATTTTGAGAAACACATTTGTTGGTATATACCAAGTTAAAAGTAACTTGTAGCTCAATGATTAGTACAGTCATCATACAATTGACTGTACCTGGTCGGGAGGAGCGGACAGCACGCTGGACTTGTGATCCTGTGGTCCCGGGTTCGATCCCGGGCGCCGGCGAGAAACAATGGGCAGAGTTTCTTTCACCCTATGCCCCTGTTACCTAGCAGTAAAATAGGTACCTGGGTGTTAGTCAGCTGTCACGGGCTACTTCCTGGGGGTGGAGGCCTGGTCGAGGACACTAAAGCCCCGAAATCATCTCAAGATGACCAAAATTCTTTTTCCGGGCAGGGCAAGACGTCTGGACTCATTTACTTATAACAGATGCGTATTATGCCAGCATAAATAAGAACCCAGACATTATGCAATTGTTATTTGGTTGTATCCAGGAAAAGGTCAGTCTTGGACTAATAATGAAATTTTAATTAGCTTAAACAAAGCTGAAATGTATGCCAACTAGTGTAGATAATAGTTGATAAAATTTGCAGTATTCATCTTGCATAAAGCATTTTCCATCACATTTGCCAGGGTGAAATGCAAGAACTTTAAAGCATAGGAAGAGTTTATTGCTATGCTACAGGTAAGGTGCAGATGATCAGTACACTTGTAACCAACATTGTCTACAAAATCTAGAATTTAAAATAAATGTGTACATTTTGATAAGTTTGTATTTCTACAACGATGTGTCAAAAACTTAACATCCAAATTTTATTGATTACAGCATGATATAGAAAGGTATGAGTCAAAGTAGTATCATGATCACAGAGTTAATAGTTGGGTACTATAATATGGAATAAGAAAAATAAATTTTGCCAAATGTAAATGAAGTACAGTGACTTTTAGGTGCAATATTTATTTGTATGAACATATTTCCTTTTATTTATAGTGCAAAAAGCATAGTTCTCCAGGTGCACACCAAATGTGACTATTTCGCAGCTACTCGTGATCAAGATATAAATTTTCAGTGCTTCACTATGAAGCAAGGAACTGATCCATTTAGATTGTAAAACTTGTGCATACTTTACAAAGTTGAACTCTGTAGTGAATGTTTTATAATTAATTTAAAATTATACAATGCCATTAGAAATGTTAGTACATCACTTTTAAACACAGGTTAATATTTGAACACTTAAAGACATTCAATACAGATAATATAGGAATACATTAAATTCAAACACGATGTAGCGCGACAGTCCAGCGAGTACTTTTTGCTGTGTCCATAGTTGTCGCTCCTCGTTTCTCTACATCAACCTTCCTTTTTGGGGGAAGGGAGAGAACTTTAGTTAATAGCTGACAATAACGTCATGAGATCAGACACGTGACAGAGTGGGTCAGGGAGTATGGGAGAACAAAAAAAAATTTAGAGCAGCATAATGGCTGTAAACTGTACTTTTTAAAGAAATTTAAGATGTAATTTATTACTTTAATAATTTCTACTTAAATTAAGTTTTGGGCATGATATTTGACTGCACTTTACAGATATAAACAACTACTGCACACAAACACAAATTACACAGTATGTACAGTATAGTGTGCATGCATGTAATTACCTAAGGTATTACACGCACACACACTGTACTGTGTGTGTGTGTGCATACTTTATGCGCACACATGTATGTGTGTGTGTGTGTGTGTATTTTATATATATTTATATATATTTATATATATATATATATATATATATATATATATATATATATATATATATATATATATATATATATATATATATATATATATATATATATATATCATGTGTGTAAATCATGATGGTGCATACACACAATGCATCGCACACATAACGCATGATACATGCACACATACATACACAGTGTGCTGGGAAGACGGGACACCACGAGCGTAGCTCTCATCCTGTAACTACACTTAGGTAATTATGCATGATGCATGCACACATACATGATGCATGCACACACACATGATGCATACACACACACACATACATGATGCATACACACACACATACATGATGCATGTACACATACATTATGCATGCACACATACATTATGCATGCACTTACATACACATACATGATGCATGCACTCACATACACATACATGATGCATGCACACACACATTATGCATGCATACATATATATACAAACAATTCATGCATGCATACATGGTTGTATACACACTTTTTGAATCTCCAACATTGAGAATATAACTCGCTGAGGTTACAGTTAGACAATTACATACATATTGTACATACCATACACAGACACAAGAAAGGTCAAATCTCAGCCCAGTCTGACCCATTCTTGCTAGTACACTCCACACCTTTTACCTTCTGTACAATTTATCTACAGATTTTTTTTTGCCTCCACACCCAAGTATTTATTTCACAAAACATTACTTCATGAATGTCTTCTCTGAAACATATAACTATCTTACATTACTGTATTTAAATTAAATCAAGATTTGCATACATTTGGCACTTGCAACTATACACATACAGCTGAGTGGTTGAGTAACAAAATAAAGGCTATATACATCAAGAACAACATATAACTATCACAGTTCAGTGCTAATTTCATCTGCAGCTTCACCACCTAACTTTCCTTTTGAATCACTTTTGTACTCACCCTTCAGGTGACCACCGTCCAACTTGCCGTTCACTGTAATATTTACGCCAATCCCTTTACTGTTCCTTAATAGTGTGCTATCAACTTTAAAAGTCACGTTCTTATTGTTCTTGCTCTCTACTTCAAAACTGTTATTCGTGGAACTATTACGGTAGTCTTTTAAATGACCATTAATATTACCATTAACATGACCATTACCAAAGGTCTTCAGGTGTCCAGAACCTTTTCCACTACTCAGGTTTAATACATGTTCATGCAAATTTCCATTGATGTAATCTGTTTTGTAAGTATTTGAGTCCCCATTAGTAAAGTTAATCATGGGACCTTTAATATTACATGCATTTGCTTTACTGTTGATGTGAATGTACTCATCAGGCAAAGGTACTATCCCTTTACAGTTCTGGGAATAACCATTCATTGTATAACATGTCTTAGTGTTACTGCCTTCTGACATGTAGGTCCCACTAATGGATTCATTTATCTTCCCTGATCCACGCATTTTTCCATTAACTGCAGCATGAATGTGGTCGAAGCTCCCGTTGGGGCAGCTAGTGGTATCGCTCACTACCGCTGTTGATGCCTGTCGAGAAAGTCACATACTGTATATAATATTCAATAGCAAAATGTAACACTGTATAATATAATCATTTCCACTAGTAATTATTTATTATTACTATTTGATAAGTATGCATGTTTGCTTTTGGTATGCATTGTTTTTCAAGCTATAATGGCAATATGCTAGGCTACACTGAAGTAAGTAAAAGCACAAATGAACAGCAAATGTTAAATTGTTTGCTTTTAGCATTGATAGATTAGACAAAGGATAAAAGAAGTTAATTCATTAACAGCAAACATTTCACCATAAAAATATAGTTTATTCAACAATTATAAAACCACCCCAATCTAAGCATGGCAACTGAAAAGGAAAGTAGTCAGTTATTTGACAATGGTGTCTTCAATTCCTAGTTTGTTAATACTGCACATAGTTTGTTAATATTGCACAATTTTCTAGAACAATATAGTTACAATAGTTAGTTAATTAAAATCTCAATGATTTTATAAATACATGTTGACTGCTTTCATGCTGCACTCTCATAAGTTTGGACATAAATGCCAAGATGGCAAGAAATATGACATGCAATTTAGCCTTAAATGTGGTTCTAATTGAGACTTAGCCATTTGGCAGAGCTTAAACTCTTTGAATGTTACACTGCTTTGTTTACAAACTGTAGTGTGCTGAATTCATAAACATTTTATCTGGCATATGACAGTGCATGTTTGTGTTCAGATTGCATATGCACCATTTTTTAAGTGCATTTAAAGAATGAAAGCTGTGCTTATGGTGTCCCATCTTCCCCTATAATCTGTTATATGACACTTCAAAACTGCTGATGGTTTTAACATCTACCAATCCCTAACTTAAATTGTTTGAATTGTCACCAGGTACTCTCCTAAGAAGAACTTTCAAATATTTTGGGGAGACCTTTGCTTCCTTAGCTTGAATTTATGACCTTGTTCATGAAGTTGAAGGTTTCAAGAATTCCTGTCAATTTTGGTTTCTTACTCTTATTATTTTGTATGTAGTGATCATAATGACTTTTTTTTTCTATCTTCTAGCTTTGGCATATTTAACACCTCTAGCCTCTCCTTGAAGCTCTTGTTTTTTCAGTTCTGGAAACTAATTCTTAATATGTCTTTGCAACTTTTCAAGTTTATTGATGTGCTTCTTGAGATATGGCCACCACGAAATTCATGGCCCATTTATTTAATGTTTTGCCCTCAACGTATTTAAAAGTGATTCTGAAGTTGGAAAGTGTAACATACGCTCCTTACACAAGGTCCTTAATGTGGTCTTCTGGTGACAGTCTATCCAAAAATACTCCTAGTTCTCTTTCTTGGTTAGGGTTCTTTAATACCTCTACACATAATTTGTGGGTTGTGTGGTGCCCATTTTCTCCTATTCCACATTCTATAACATGGCATTTACTCACACTGAATCCATTTGCCAAGTGTTGCTGCTCCATTTATTTTGTCCAAATCATCTTGAAGGACATGACAATCATCTTAGTTTTTTATTTTCCCTAATAACTTAGCATCAGCAGCAAACATGTTCACATAGTTTTGAATTTCTTCTGGTAGATTGTTTACATATAGACAATGAACATTATCGGTACAAGAACTGAACCCTGTGGTACAGCTCCAATAACGCTTCTCCAGTCTGACTCATTCCCTCTGATAACCACAAACCTCTTTCTGTCAGTTGTGGATATACTGACTTGATGCTACTTAATTTAACAAGTCATGCTCACCTAATCATCTACGGGGAGTAAGATCCCACTTTAGGCCCTACCTCATAGCTTGAGTGGGTGTATTTGTATCCAGGTTTGCTTAACTGTGGTTCATGGGGACAGAGATCAGACTCATGGTGTCTAGTCTTTATATGCCAACTCTTCACATTTACTCTACAGGGTGGCTGTACTTTTTTGCCCCCCCCCCTTCCTCCAGCCTCATTCTACACGGCACTCTAGCCATCCATCCCTGTTACAATATTCTGTGTGAAACACTGTTGACAACATATTTCTGGCATTTTTTTTTTAATTCATTTCTGTAATTCAACAACAAGTCAGCTAGAGTGCAATGTGGATTATTTATGCCATGCCAGTCTAGTGCATACTAGGCCAAGTGATCATACTCAATTTGACAAAGCAAGCCATACTGTCTTTGTTAATCAGCAATCATCAGGATTTCATGAAATTTATGTTCATTTCAACCAGAGGAAACAGAAACAGTGGAACTGTATTATTCACAATACAGGTATTAAGTTTTAAACCAATGTAAATATATGCCAGTAATACAGACCAGTGTATGGCAAATACATCGGTTATTTATCTCTGAGCTTATTAATTAGTTAAAAGTATAGTATAACTTCATTATTCATATGTTAATATGTATTCTTTTGCATGTGATGTACCTGCACTGTATAAATCACAATATAATCTTGTATCACAATACCTTGTAGTTTAAATTTTGATTTTATATAATCTATAATTACAGTAAAATTAACTATTAAATCACTTGTAATAATTACAGTGCTTGTAATTTTCTGTAACTGTTAATTAACTACAAAATATCCAAGTTACATACATGCAAAGAACAGTTCTGGAATTTCTAGCAATAATAACAAATGTTCAATACAATTACAACTCGGAAAACACATGCACCAGAATAACATACGAGTGAAAGCATGCAGAAATGTTATTAAAATGCAGCATGCAAATATTTTTGCATAACCAAATATGCACAATAATTAAAATAGTCCATTTGGTCTCTCATTCCAGTCTAATGTCTACAGTCCAGTGTACATAGTCCACTAAAAAAAGGAGAGGGTTACAAACAACTAGATGGGCAATTAGCATCGGCAATCATTGCCATGCCATCAGAAGCAAAAAGAACAAAAAACATGTACCTGTATCAACTGATTATTTGTTGAAAAGTTAATCCCTGATTAAGTGTGAAAGATTACTTCCAGTCAACTGCAAGACCATAATTTAAAATATGTTAATATTCCCATTCAACCCATACAAATTAATTTTTATTTTGACCAAGAGGTTAAAAAGAATCTCTTTAAAATTAGATTTACACTAATTTATTCTTGCTTTGCACTTTCAATAAATTAAAAAATGTATATCTTTTCCTAACACTATATGCAGCTTCATTGACTGCACTTCAGGTCAGTGTTTTCTGATTGACATTACAAAAATATTATTGTGATACTCTTGAACTTCTGGTCAATGCAGTTAATAATATTACCATTATGTTGCAAGTCTCCCAGCATTTATTAACAATAAAAGGAAATTATTGGTTAGTGATATTTCAAAATTTTGAAATTTAGAATGTAATGATCAAGCCAATCTACTGATTACACTAATTTGGGAGCACATGAAATCAAAATAAATTTGTTCAAGCACCATCCTTTCTAGCCTGATACTTACTGAAGGGCGCTTTGTATGAGAGGCCCGAGGATGAGCTCCAAGCTGCCTGCACTGCCCCTCCGCGCATGCCCGCCTACACCCCCGATGTGCTGTGAACAATAACACTTCCCTCAATCACCGACCACTGCCCATGCCCGCCCACAGCGCTTTGCTTACCTTATCTGTAGCAACCATATCTCACCTGCGAGACTCAAATATTACAGACTAGGCAGACAGTGCAAAACGTTGACATCCTGTTTCAGCCCAGAAAAATTAGACCCTGAACACTATTATATATAACTACTGTATTATTGATATATAATTATTGCATGCATATATATATAACTAATATATATATATATACACACACACACACACTATTATATATATATATATATATATATATATATATATATATATATATATATATATATATATATATATATATATATATATACAATATATATATATATATATATACAATATATATATATATATATATACAATATATATATAATATATGCATGCGTGCATATGCATGCAACAGGGAACAATTTCTGCACTATAACAGGATTCTTTTTCCTATCTAGTTACCCTTGCTATCAGGATATCAGTTACATGAATACATAACCGAGATGCTGATGAGTAAGGAACATGCAGGTGCTATGGGTAAAGCTAAAGTGGAGTGCACAGGAGTAAGGGGTGATGGCAATGCTGTGGGCAAGTGGCATAGGGTGTGGGGGCCGAGGAGACTGACAAGCAGCAGCTGTTGGAGGCATGTCAAGGGTCGCCCAGGTCAAGTGTGCTCTACCTGACTATGCAGGATCTCATTTGCAAAATGACACTGCCGAAGAAGTCGGTGAAGCAATCCTAATTACTCTATCAGAAATTCATGTAATATAAGCTGGCTACAGCCTTGTGGAACTCAAACACATAGGACAATCAAATTTGATTGTAATATTTACTAATGTAAAAATGGAGAAATTATATTTAAAAGATGTTATAATATTAGTTTTAGAAAAGGTTGAAAATATTTTTTTTAATTAAATATAAAACACTTTGTTTCTTTGTTAAGCAAAGAACTAAAGGTTTCTATCACTGATTTTGATATTTTATAAAATAAACAGCTGCTCCATGTCTCTCCTGGCCATAAATTTAAAATGCATTTGAAATATAAATAAAAAAAATACACTGCAAAAGGAGTCAAAAAGTGTCAACATGTCAAATGTACAGACTGCAAACTATGGTAGCTTATCTTAAAGTCTCAAGACTGACGACTGTACTGTACTTCATGTGACAGGAACGAGTGAAGATTATCATCGTTTACAAATAGTAGTTCATTTTACCATGTAGATATAAGGCCTTGAGCAACTTTCAAGAAGCCTGAGAGTCACTGTTTAAGAATTGTGCTTTCTGTGTTGATCAAAATCACATGGTGAATGCAGGAGTGATTTTTCATTAGTTTGTTTTAACTCTGAAATTATTTGCTGTAATCATAACTTTATATATGGTAGCAAGAAAATGAAAGAAAGACAACTCCATTTTCTGCATCAATATGATTTTTAATATAATTTTTAACAATTAACTTTCATTATATTAAATCAGGCTAGGGAGATTATGATTTTGCCAAGATGCTATCTCTCCAACAAAAAGAAAAAGAAAGAAAAAGAAAGGGAGAGACGGAGAGAGGTAGGGAGAGAGAGTGAGAGAGGGGGAGAGGGAGAGAGAGAGATGGAGAGAGGGAGAGAGGGGGAGGGGGAGAGAGGGGGAGGGGGAGAGAGGGGGAGGGGGAGAGAGGGGGAGGGGGAGAGAGAGGGAGGGGGAGAGAGAGGGAGGGGGAGAGAGAGGGAGGGGGAGAGAGAGGGAGAGAGAGAGAGAGAGGGAGAGAGAGAGAGGGAGAGAGAGAGAGAGAGGGAGAGAGAGAGAGGGAGAGAGAGAGAGAGAGGGAGAGAGAGAGAGAGAGAGAGAGAGAGAGAGAGAGAGAGAGAGAGAGAGAGAGAGAGAGAGAGAGAGAGAAAGAGAGAGAGAGAAAGAGAGAGAAAGAAAGAAAGAGAGAGAGAGAGAGAGAGAGAGAGAGAGAGAGAGAGAGAGAGAGAGAGAGAAAGAGAGAAAGAGAGAAAGAGAGAAAGAGAGAGAGAGAGAGAGAGAGAGAGAGAGAGAGAGAGAGAGAGAGAGAGAGAGAAAGAGAGAGAGAGAGAGAAAGAGAGAGAGAGAGAAAGAGAGAAAGAAAGAAAGAGAGAGAGAAAGAGAGAGAGAAAGAGAAAGAAAGAGAGAGAGAAAGAGAAAGAGAAAAAGAGAAAGAGAAAGAAAGAGACAAAAGCAGATATAAACGGAGAAGGAGGAGGAGAAGAGGTGTTAAAACAAGCCACTTTATTGATGAAGAAATATGTCGATTCAGTCTTTGACCAGATTTGGAAAAGCAATATTAATTGGATTGTACTATATATTATTTTTGCTGTTGCACCTTGACAGTTAAAACGCGGTATCGACAAGATGGATGGCACCACCAATTTCTTTTCATCATTGAGGATCACAGTAGTACAGTCGTGTTTGTTCTCTACTCACAATCGAGAATTCTGGGTTCGAATCCCGGGCAGGACAGAAATGGCTGGGTACATTTCCTATCACCTAATGTCCCTGTTCGCTTAACAGTAAATAGGTACCCAGGAGTTAGTCAGCTTGTTGTGGGGTTGCATCCTGAGATGGAAGGGGGAAAGGGGGTGGTCAGTAAGTCGACCATGGGTGGGGAGGGACTTCGATATAAGCCTAACATATGCATAAATTGGCTGCCTGTCTCCCAACACAATTATTATTATTATTATTATTATTATTTAACAATTCTAAGGTAAATCTTTCAGAAAATATTTCTGGAAGATGAAATGATAAACAAAGTGATGAAGCAAAATATATAAGTGCTGAAGCAGATTTTGTGGAGTAGATATCTCAGAACAAGGCATGCTACAACTGACTGACTGATACAGGTGCAGACTGTTAGAAAAGGCAATGCTAAAATAGCATAATGTTGCTACAAAGAATGAACAAATAATACCTGCAGGATGACTGAAGAGAAAAAATGCACTTTGAAGTACTGTAGTTAGCAAGAAGGCAAAAGATGTCAGTGGCAGTTACTTACTTGATTACCCTCTGGTCCTTGACCCTTGATGCTGCGCCCTAGTGAATTAGACCACTCTGCCTCTTCCCTGTATGCATCCCAGTTATACACCTTCCAGTGCAGGGCAGAGTGGGCTAGGTTAGTCCCATTTGTTGTCTGGATGCCTTGACTCATTTCTGCGGTTTTATTGGAGGATTGGGGTTTGCTAGAAGCTCTCTGACCCGGGTTAGAATTGTTAGTTTGCGAGGCAGTAGTACGCAAGATATTGGTTTGAGAGCCAGTTGTTTTCATAGGAGGACGGTTGCTTGTGGGCCGAAGTAAAGTTGAGTTTCCACAACCAGTAACAGAAGAGGCAGAAGGAGCAGGTGAAGAACTCACAGATGAAGAAAGAGGAGGAAGTCCAACAGAATTGGGACTGGAGTTAAATCCTGGCTTTGGAGCAGTTGATGTGTATCCAGATCTCTGTAAAGAGTTAGTACCATTTTTACTGCTCATGGAGGAAGGACCATAAGACTGAACAATATGAGTGGAAGAATCATTATTATGAACAGAAGATATTATAGAGCTTCTAGGGAGAGGAACAGGTTGATTATTGGGATGTTGTGTAGATGATGTTATAGTGTCAAGATCATGATAGTGAATGAGAATGTTAGTAGAATGTTGAGTAATAGGCTCAAGGCTTGGATAAAGGGTATTAGGGTGTCCAGACTGTTGTTGGTCATAATGTGAGCTGCAGTTACTATAGTAGGGCTCAGGGCTGTCACATATGGTCGAGTTGTCGTAGCTGTTATTGTCGAAACTAAAGTTTTCATAGCTATGGTGGTCGTAGCTTTTCTGATCGTCAGGGTCTGGGCTGTTGGATGTTGATGACAGCTGGTGGTGATGGTGGTTAAAGGTAGTGTCTTTATTGTTGCAGTTATGTTGGGAGCCGCTGGTCAGGGTTGAGTCAGCTGAGATACTCACGCTGGAGCTCCCAACGCTGATTCCCGAGGTCACCGATGACTGTGGACTCGGCTGTGGTCTGCACAAGAAGGAAAAAGGAGTAAACAACTTGAATTTATGAAAAATCTAGTGGACCTGTCAAACTAAACTGCCTTATAATTTTACTAGCATGTGGAAAGCAAAGTAGCTACTATACCTTAATTTTTTATTTACTCTGTACACAGGTGGGTACAGATGCAAATGACTCCTGAATCATGTTACTGTAGTAAATTTCATGCTCTCTCTTTCCACTGATCATTTTAAGCCTTACCCCCTACTAGTTTTCCCTGGAACACTATCTGAAAATTACTGCTGGGTGAACAAGGGGTAAGGATCAGTAGCCAAGTGGCCTTCACTGCCAAGGCCAGTGAAGGGTCCAACTGATATCATTCATGAAGCATGGGGTGAATGTGTGACTGTTGCACAACAGCGGTTGCTTCTCTCACTAATGGTAATTTTGGTACACTACAGAGCACCCCTTGATATGTATAATTTTCCACTACCACCACATATGATGGAATTTCACAAAATTAACACCTTTACTACCAAATTATGTTATCTTTTTAGGTTTACACTATTTAATTATATTTAAATATGGCTTAATGAACTCTTTACCATGGGAAAAGAATGCCATATAATTTAAAATGCACTGTCTCTACATTAGAGTATTAGAAAGAGTTTCTGTATGTAGAAGGTTTACGAAAATTCCTCAGAATAAAGATCATATTCAGGTATAAGGAACTTACAATCAAAGATATACCTATTATATAACCCCATACAACAGCCTACCCACCAAAGCTGTAAATCCAAGAGATTTTTTCACTTTAAAATCCAGAGAGAAATAAATCCACAGGAACAATGGAGGCGACCTTAGACAAGCCACCGGCTTCTTGTCCTCTGCAAGGCCACTAGAGAGATAATGTCCCTTCAGGTAAATTCAGGTGATTTTATTTATATTTTAATTATTTATTATTTATAATTTTTTAATTTATTATTTATAATTATTTATATTATTTATAAAATTATTTATATTATTTAAACTTAATTTGTGTAAACACTCTATGCAAATAAAGGGACCCAGTTTATGGAATTCACTCCCTACTGAATTGAAAAGCTGTCCAACTTTTACATCATTCAAAATCAATACTAAAAAGTACCTAATTTCATCTTCATAGTTTTTCTCTTTTTGCCTTAAAATTGCACTGTATCTATTGCTACCCAATCTCCCAACCTTTTTGTTCCCAATTTGAACATCTTTACCATTGAGATCATTGCTGTTTTCTTATATGTGCTGCCATTCTATTGTATGGTGTTTATAAATCTTGTTTATCTGTATCTTTTGCTACCCAGTCTCCCAATCTTTATGTACCCATTCTGAACATCTTTACCATTGTGATCATTGCTGTCTTATATGTGCTGTCAATCTGCTGTATGGTGTCTATTAATCTTGTTTAAATTACTAATCAAGCTGTCAATGTAATCAATCAGAGCTTTAAGTATATTAAAGCACATTGTTATATTACTTATCTCTCTCATCTCATTTTTCTCTTGTAATGTATCTTTCATTTATCAATTCTGATTGAACTTACCGACTTAAAATTATCTGCTAGATTAAGGACCTGCCCGAAACGCTGCGCGTACTAGTGGCTTTACAAGAATGTAATTACTGTACTGTCCAATGTATTCTCACAAACCCAATGTACCTTCTTGTATATATATAAATAAAATAAAATTAAATAAAATATTTATATATATATATATATATATATATATATATATATATATATATATATATATATATATATATATATATATATGTCGTACCTAGTAGCCAGAACGCACTTCTCAGCCTACTATGCATGGCCCGATTTGCCTAATAAGCCAAGTTTTACTGAATTAATATATTTTCTCTATTTTTTTTCTTATGTAATGATAAAGCTACCCATTTCATTATGTATGAGGTCAATTTTTTTTTATTGGAGTTAAAATTAACGTAGATATATGACCAAACCTAACCAACCCTACCTAACCTAACCTAACCTATCTTAATAGGTTAGGTTAGGTTAGGTAGCCGAAAACGTTAGGTTAGGTTAGGTAGGTTAGGTAGTCGAAAAAACATTAATTCATAAAAACTAGGCTTATTAGGCAAATCGGGCCTTGCATAGTAGGCTGAGAAGTGCGTTCTGGCTACTAGGTACGACATATATATATATATATATATATATATATATAATGCAACCAAATTAATTGTGAAATTAATAGGTAAACTAAATATTAAATGACAACTTAATCAGACAATTTAATATGGTACATCTGTAGTGCACCACAGGTGTACAATAAAACAATAGACACTCACTTTAGGACAGCTGTGAAATGGGATCCCCTTTCATTTGTGCCACTTTTTAGTAGGGCAGCTGAAGTAGGCACAAAGCCATTGGTTGCTACAAAACCTGCACTCGTGTCCTCCATGAAAGCCGAGGAGTCAGGACTGGATGCATCATGACCGAGTGTTGGCGAGGACCCATTTGCGCTGTTAGTCACCAGAGCCTTCACACTTGGGCCATTCACCATCACTGGCTTGTGGGAAGAGCTGCTTGTGAAGCTAACAAAAAAAAAAAAAAAAAACTTATTAAATGGTTTGTAGCAAAAGTATGATTATAAATTTTAGGTTGATAACACAGTCTATGTAATTCATAATTACAGGTAATAATACAGGATTTGCTAAGTTTATTTTTATATAATAAGAATCACTGTCAATGTTTTTACTCTATACAGAGTAATGAAATCTTCCTCATACATCAATCATTCCTTGATACACTTTAAAGTACTGTAGTTATCATGTATAAATATGTATTTGCAAAGACCTATGCTCAGTATCCCAGCTTCTTTTCCATATTTTATTACAAATATTATTATTTACATTTTTCAAAACACCTTCAGTCTGTCTTCTTATATCATTTTACAATTGTTTATGTGGCTAGCATCTCTCTTATTAACATTTAAAGTTGTATTTAATTTGGGCATATACAACACCATCAGCCTCTCCTCTTATCTCATGTTTGCTTATTTGTTTCTTTAGACATAGAACACTGGTTGTAAATCATTGTTAATGTGTTTCTCCATCCTACAGCTTTTTAAAATTGTGTCAGATTTTCTTACTTTATGTGAGTACTGTATATGTACGTATTTGTGGATGTGACATGTGCCTCCATGCAGCAATTTTTTTTTTTTTTACTACAGTGTATATGGTTTCCTACCAATCAAACCTATTGTGAAACTGACTTATAAGCTAAATTGTATATAACAAGTTCAAGAAGTGACCAACTATCTTAACTCCAACCTACATGCATTCAAATCAATAAGTCACAGTAACAGGGCTAAAGGCACTTATGAAATGAAAAGACGGTGATAATCTTTCGATCTTATCTGGACCCTCATGAAACCCTAACTTGACTAGTTGCATAAGTACCTTGGAGTTATGACTTGATAAGGGTCCAGAATCAATTGAAATGCAACAGTAATTATATATGTGTGGGTTGGTTTGGGTTATTTCCAACCTAAATATTCAGTGCAAATACAATGGGGGGGTTGGACCTTTGACATGCTGACGGCTCTCTGTCCTTGTCGAGGCCACTAGAGTGTTAAGTGTCCCTCGGGTAAACTCAAGTAAATAAATACACTAATCAGGATTGCCAAACAGGTGTGACAAACTTGAAACTAACCCATAGCTGGCACATGTTGCACTGGTCGAGGTGGATGCAGAAGTTTTGGCAGCCCCAGTGTGAGTTCCAGAGTCATTGTGGCTTCTAAATATTCCTGGAGAGTCCCCACTTGAACCTCTGCTACTGTTACCTCCTGAAGAATGGCTTTCAGAAGACTTTACACGAGAGACTGGTGCTTGAATTGACCTGTGGTATAAACACTTAATTAATTACCGGCTTAGCAATGTTGAAACAGGCTGCGATACTTCGTAATTAAAAAAAAAAAAAAAAAGACATTGTGGGGGACTAAACCAAACTTCTGCAGTAAGTTGCTGTATTAAAATATCATACATGCTTCTTATTGGATAAGCTAAGCATATAAATAAACAAAGCTGTGAACAAAACACATTTACTAAAAAACATTTTTACCATGATAGCAAATAGCAAAATCTATTTTTTATTTAAGAAAGCAAGCTAGCAGAAATAATATTGCTATAAAAGGTACAAAAAACTGACAGCACTACTATACACAAATAATGCTAAGTCACAAATAGTAGATTTATATCCAGTATATCTTTTCCCAAATTCAAAGGAAGTTAAAATACGCAAATTCTTACCACCGCACAAAAACAAAATAAAAAATAACTGTTACGAAATTCTACCCTAAAAGAAGAAAAACTGCACTGTAATAATTCTCACCTGCACTTCCTTGCATACTTGAAAACTATAAATTTTAAGCTAACATTATTGTATTGAAGAAAGTTGAGTACTGTACTGTACTACTGTACTGTGAGTACTGTACTGTACTGCAGTACAGTACAGTAGTACTGTACAGTAAAGTACTGTGCTGCAGTAGGCTGTAGACATGTAGAACGCAATGAACCCAAACTGTTTACAATTGCCTAAAAACTGTTCAACATTCACCAATATTATTAGATGTGTAAACAGTTAAACCTTCTTTAACATTAAGTTTGTTACATATTAAAATGTTGATATTCTTATACCAGAAGTGTAATATAGAAAACTGAACAAATTGTTCTTGAAAATCTATCGTGTTTAAACACTTGTAATCTACCAAGTTCCAGAAAAAAAGATGGGATATATTAAAGTGAAAAATCCAAGATATTTACCTACATATAACTAATAATTCCTACAATCATAATTTTTTTAACACGTTTCAGTAATATAATAGTTTCTTTCCTTCATTTTAATATTCACACGTACAATGAATACATTTTCTTCCAAATTCACTGATCACTGTTTTCAGGTTCATGCCTCCTCCTCTTCTCCTCTTACATCCTCTCCATACAAAAAGCACACATCTTACCCAAAAATTATTTTCCCCATTCATATATGCTCAGTTCCCATAGGCTTAACACTTTCACACACCACAAAGCACCTAGGCCTCAGATACAATGCAGAATAATTGAAGTCTCACAATCAAAACACTCACAGTTCATTACAGAAATTATGAAACACTATGCTAAACAATCAAATGACAAGTGGCACTAGACTTTCACTGGCGGAAAAAATAACACAAAACTCCACTAGAGTCAATGATGAAGATGCAAGCATCAGAGAAAAATGGGCAATAACTGGACCAAGTGCCAAAAAAAATGTGCACATAAGCACACCTTTCACAGGGTTCTAGTAATTATCAAAAGAAGATATTAAGCCAGGAGGACTACTGTATGTAGCAACATGTCACAGTGTTCAGAAGCACATTTCCTCAAGAAAATGTCAGAAAATAGTGTTATTCTGCTGACAAAAATAATATTAATAGATTTCTGTGAAATGCCTGAAAACTTTGTCCCTATCAAAGCAGATTTGATAAATCTTACAGATTAGAGCTGGAAACAAATTCTCATTAATAATGGGGACCTTTAACAACCCTCTGGCTTCCTGTTCCTATCAAAGACACTAGAGATGGAGGGGCCTTGGGTAAATTTAGGTGAATTTTAGATGAAACTTGCATCTCTAATAAAGCTTCCTCTCTACTATGTGTTCCATCTATTTAAAATTCATCCAAAGGATATTATCTACAACAAAGAGAAATAAATGACAAGTAAATGCCAAATTGGATAAATTTCACACTATGAAAATCAAAAAAAGATTAAAACATTATGGAGGATGAAAAAAAATTTCCTGACAACTTCACTACCCACCGACATGATATAACACGAGACAAAATCCTCTTTTATCATGTCTTGCTACTGTAATTCCCAGATCATTCTCAAAATGTAACAAACATCTAATTTGTACACGTTTGACCAAAAACATATGAACCTGCACAGACCCACCTAATCTAATCTATCAAGACAAATGCTCATTGGTCCAAGAAAGTGCATATTTTTTATATTTTTATTTCCACTATAACCATTTAATTTGTATGCTTGTGTCAAAAGCCGACAAATATAGACTGATTTAATGCATGGACAGGTTGATTCATTAACTGAAATAGTGCCAAAGCACACCAAAAATGTTCTGAAATAAACATTTCAACCTATATAGACTTATCATTTTAATTCATGAACACTTCAACGTGCAGGCCAGTATGAGCATTAATGATAATGTACAGCACAATACAATGCCATTATGGCATAAATGCTGCCCATAATGAGCAGATTTCTTCAAAATTTAAGTCGGTATATACTGCAAAACAATTTGATGATAAAGCCACATGGAAAAACTTATCACTGCTACAAATGAAAGTACTGTATACCAAACCTCAGCTATTGTTACTCAAGGAGATCACTTATATGCTATTAATAATGTTTTATTGTTTGATTTACAGGCTTTACAAATACTGTACTGTACTTAGTAGCTAAATGTAAAAGTCTATAAATACAACTTTCGTGCAAAATATACAATTACCCAAACTTACAAATCCTTGTTATTCTTCTACTAATAATAGATTTATAAAAAAGGTGGGTAACACCCTATTAAAGCTTGTCAAGAGTATTAAAATACATATAGTGAAATCATGACTTGCACAACTTCACAAAACATCTCCAGACATAGCTGGCAAATGATACTTGCCTAATTAATTACTACTGTTCTTGTGCAATTATTAAATTTTGTTGCTTTTTTTGTAATGGCTGAGTTAGATTATCTTTTCTTTTGAGATGTACATTAAGAATTGCTTTCACAATATTTCCATTTATTGCTTGTATGATTAAATCTTACCATTTCAAAATTAAATAGTAATTTACACAATTAAATAGTAATTTACACAAAGTAAACAAACAAGAATTTACCTGCATATGGTTTTCTTGTTTACAACTTTATGGGTAAATTGCTAACAAATGAAAATCTATATTATTTCTAAAGTAAGTAAAGAGTTTGTTTACACACTTATAAAATATGTAGCACTGGGTACTATTTATATATTTATTAGATTCATCTGAATGTAATTTCTGATATTAATTAGATGTAATCAAGTTTACAAAATGGATACATATCCACCGAATTTAGTTTGTATGGTTTTGATGCAATCCAAGATAAAAAGTTAACAAAAAAAGAAAGAAAAAATATAAGAACGTATCAGACAAACATTATTTGTCTGCCCTAATGTCCCTGAATCAAGTACTGTACTCCAAAACTTTTTATTTGTAAATTGCAGCTACTTATTTATTTTTTACATATTTTTACTTTACCAGTAAGTAAAAATAATGGTACAGTATTTGTTAATGTGGCTGATAACTGAAATTATATTCAAGAATTTCTGGGTGGTCTCTCTCTGAGCTATGATGGGTGCTTTCTCTGCCTAGTGAAAATCCACAGCATGGACCATACGAACTCTCTAGCTGTGATGAAGCAGCCCATCCTCCTGTTTTGGTAGTACTTATAGTAACGATGAGGACCATAGTATATATATACCGACGTACGACGAAATTAAAAAGTAGAAATTGGCACTATTGAGTTGGATAAACCGGAAAACTATTTTTTTACTTGTATTGCTTTAACAAACTAAACTAACCTAACCTTCATATGCCTAATACATGATATCTGAGATCTAATATAGTACATATGAGTGCTGTACTAGGCCTAGGAATATTTAAGTAAGTTTTTTTAACTTCTATTTTTATATAGAATTCCTTACTAGTCAGTATACTACTATCTAAAAGCTATGTACGTACAAATTCGTGACTACTGACTATTGTCACATTAGGTATTATCAAAACAGGAGGATGGGTTGGATGAAGAGAGATTCCTGCACGTCTGAATGGGAATTCCTTTTATGTGCTGTAATGTACTGTTCTTTGAAGTAAGTGACTAGAAAAGACATTTCAACAATTAAATAGAAGCATGTTCCCAAGTATTATTTGGTGAATTATGCAAGAAAATATAATTCACGGGTATAAGCATGTTGACTATGTATTGAAAATATCAATTATAGCTAATACATAATTTTCAACCAAAAGTTAATTCAACAGTTTTGGAAATAGAACAAAATTTGAGCTGACTAGCAGAGAAGCATGAAGTATAAATTAAATGGTTATAATCGATTAATAACTTTGCAAAGTGCAGAATAGATTTTCAGTTCTTTTGCAAACAAAGCCAAATCAAGTTAAACAAACAGAGACGGTCACGTCATATTTCCTACACGTAATCTCTCTTCATATTTCCTACACGTAATCTCTCTTATAAGTCACAAAGGCATACAAGTGAAGACATGCTTCTTTCATTCATGAAGAAACTCTTTATATTGCTACAGTATACTAATTTTTATTGAATACAGTAATTAACATAATTGGAATTTGTTCATGTACATTTATCAGAATTACTGATATTCACTTAGCACTGTATTTTTTTTTATTAGTATTATTACCAATTTGTTTTGAACCTGGTGCATTAGCCATTAAAAAATGTAATTACAATTTCTGAATAAAATTTGTGTAGAGCCTTGCTTAATATACATCACATCTGTTTAACAGCTCACCACACGGTAAAGCTTTTCATAGTCCATTTTCCTTCACTTGTGCTCAGGTAAACAATTAATCATTCATTTTGTCAGAGATAGGCAGCCTGTGTTAGGCAGCCTAACATACATGTTAGGCTTACATCAAGGTCTGCCACAAACCCCCCCCCCCCCACCTCCTCCAAGATCAAACTCCTGATCCTTCCCAGGATGCAACACCAGAACAAGCTGACTAACTCCTGGCTACCTATTTACTGATAGGTGAACAGAGGCATTAGGTAACAGGAAATGTGCCCAATCATTTCTGTCCTAAATGGGATTTGAACCTGGAATTCTCAAGTGTGAGTTGAGAATGAACCCTACTGTGCTACTGAGACCCTTTACACACATGTCAAAATGGTTTAGTGGTTAATGTTTTAAGAAACATTCTGAACTACACCACACTGCCATAGGCTAATATGAGGGAAATGACATACTGAATATATGTTAAAAAAAATCACTTTTTACAGTAAGCGATTTTAAAAACTCATTCCTGTTTGGAACTAATATATAATCAATGCAAAGCAAAAATGTTAAGCCATTGTTCAATCTTAAAGAGCAAAACTAATTTTAACAAGGTTTTTGCCACATTTAAAATTTGACTTGTTACAATTTTGCTAGAAATAAGATACTGTACATACACAGCATATTACTAAAATAATTAACAATTAAATAATTTAAAAACTTAACATGAAAATAGTAAATAATCTATAATTTATTAAAGCTACTAAAGGCATAACCCACTTTCTCATGCTATTATATTTGTTACAAATTTTCTCTGCATCCTGACTGTCTGTATGTTTCATTGGTGCTGTCTCTCATCTGCAGTCTGACTGATGCTGCCTCCTGTCCACAGTCTGACCAACTATGTCATTTAAGTCTAACCGATGCTTTTCCCTGTTTACAGTCTGTCCGACATTGTCTCCTGTTTGTTGCATGACTAATTCTGTCTTCTGCCTACAGTCTGATCAATTACACCTCCTGTCTGCAGTCTGACAGATGGTCTTTCCTGTCTAGTAGATGCTGTCTGTAGTCTGACAGTCTGCTATATAACAAATGCTTTCTCCCATTCAACATTTATTGACCTCCCTAACAACAAATTAACAAATGTGTGCTCGTGTTAAGCTCACACATACCCACTCACACTATGGGATTCCTGACCACACACAGAAACATCAGATTCATAAATATGAAGACAAAACTGACATTAGTGGCTTTGCAAGAATGTGCCATTTAGTCTCCAGCATATGTACAGTACTTTCACAACCCAATTATCTTGTGTATATAAATAAATACACTGTAATCCACGTCTATTTTAAAATGTGGATTTCAATGTTTATTCCAATTCTTCAATGATTGTAACAGTACAATCATTGACAAATTTCATGAGCCTTCCATCCATACTAGCATAAGCCCTTATACTACTCCAATTGTTACGTGCAATTCTTTTTTTTCCTTTTGTTAACTATTTTTAGTCAAGCACACCTCGTTACAGTAGCACTTTTCAATAGCTGTGCAGGTCAGGGGGTTAACGATCTTGATATGCTTCTTATGAATGACCATGAGTCTTCAATTTATGAGATTATTGATACATGTAGATGTTAATTTAAAGCAATAAAATATTGTAAAATTAAAAAAAATTTTTTTTGGAGAATATGAGGAAATAGGGTAACTCAAATTTTCTAGAATAATTGCTTAACCAATTACTTCGTTTGTACTTTTCTGTTTTCATGACAAGAATGATATGCTCTTAGTTATGAGCTCCTGCCCAAAGGAATAATAATAATGACAGCTCATATTCACGTAATAATGAAAAGCTGTTTTCGCTTGATGAATTACAAACAAAATTAATTTGACAAATTTTGTAGTATCTCTGTCAACCACTTGCATGTGTTTAGTTTAAAAAAAAATTTTTAATGCACTTAATTAATTAACTATAGTAACAACTAAACTAAAATATTTAAACAAATCATAATTTTGTGGAATTTTATAATACTGTAGTGCCAATTATCATAATTTCAAGACTATCAAACAGTTTTTTTTAGCATTAAACACAGTTATTACACAAGTCCATCACAGCCACTGTTCACTTAGTTTCATCCACTCGTCATGAGTTAGTACATGTTAGTAAACAGTGTGGTGTTAAACATAGAGGTCGTGCATGAGAAGGATATACCTTGGGCCAGGGGGACGAAGTGTGCCGTTAACCATGCCTCCATCTGGGCTTCTTGCCCCAGTTACATCACCCAAATTGTCCTGAAAATGAGAATAAAACTAGTTTACTTTCCTCAAAAATATTGTAAAATAGTTTCCAGAGCTATTATCTCTGGCAGCTCTGGTGAGTATGTGCAGTATCACCGCAGAGTCAGACACTCTGACATTCTAGTACTGGGGTCACAAGGAACATTTCAAGCAGTCCTGCTGGATTGAAATATGCTGATAGCAGTGAGATATTTTAGGCTGCAGTTAGATGCTATCTTCATTGCTATGAAGGTTTTATTTCAATTTTGCTTTCCTCTCCTCACAGTGGAGATCTGTTCTCATCAAATTATACTCACCTAATTGTGCTTATGGGGGCTGAGCTTCTGATCTTTAATCCCACCTCTCAATGTTAATCAATTGGTAATTACCTAAGAGTAATTACAGGATAAGAGCTATGCTTGTGGTGTCCCATCTTCCCAGTACTCTTTGTCAAATAGCGCTTTGAAACTACTGACGGTTTTGGCCTCCACCATCTTTTCACTTAACTTGTTTCAACCATCTATCACTGTTTGTGAAAGTGAATTTTCAAGTATTTTTTAGCAACTCTGTTCAGTTAGCTTAAATCTGTGACCTCTAGTTCTTGAAGTTCCAAGTCTCAATAATTCTTCATAACAATTGTGTCAATTCCCATAACTATTTTGTATATAGTGATCACATTGCCTCTATTTCTTCTATCTTCGAGCTTTGGCATATTTTATGCCTCTAACCTCTCCTCATAGTTCTTGTCTTTCAGTTCCAGAAGCCATTTAGTTCCATGTCTTTTCACCTTTACCAGTTTATTGAGGTGCTTCTTAAGATATGGGCAACATACAACTGCTGCATAATACAACTTTGGTCTCACAAAGGTTGTGAACAATTTCTTTAGTATCTCACCATCCATATATTTAAAAACAATTCTGAAATTGGAAGGTGTAGCACAGGCTCCTTGCAACATGGTCTTTATGTGGTCCTCAGGTGACAGTTTTCTGTCTAGAACCAACCCTAGATCTCTCTCTCTCTCTCTTTCTCTCTATCCGAATTCCTTTAACTATTTCCATAATTTGTAGGTTGTGTGTGTGGCCTATTTTCAGCCTATTCCATAATGTGGCATTTATTCACATTAAATTCCATTTGCCAAGTGCTGCTCCATACACTTATTTTGTCCAAATCTTCTTAAAGAGCATGACAATCGTCTAAGTTTTTAACTTCCATAGTATCTTGGCATTATCAGCAAACATGTTCATGTAATTCTGTATTATTTTTGGTAGAAAATTTATATAGATAATGAACATTATTGATGCAAGAACTGAACCTGTGGTATTCCACTAGTGACATTTCACCAGTCTGATATATTTGCTCTGATTACTGTCCTCCTTTTTGTGTCAGAAAATTATTCATCCATGTTAGAAGCCTCCCTGCCACTCCTCCAGTATGTTCCACTTTCCAAAACAACCTTTAAAGTGGGACTCTGTCAAAACCCTCTTTTAGTTCCAGATAAATGCAATCAACCCAACTATTTATTTCCTGTAAAATCTCTATGGCTCTGTCATAGAAACTAAGTAGATTTGTTACACAGGATCTTCCTAATTGAAAACCATACTGTGTCTGTTATTATATTTCTCTCCGGGTGTTCTACCCATTTGGTCTTAATTATTTTTTCCAATATTTAGACTACTACACTTGGTAACGATACAGGTCTATAATTAAGAGGGGCCTTCCCTGCTGTCACTTTTGTAGATTAAAAGCATGTTAGCATTTTTCTTCTTTAACAGGTGGGGTACAGAAACAGATGATTGCCGACTCCTGTTAGCAGGCTGCGAGCTTTTCCTTCCCTTAGCTCATGGTAAGCCTTACCTACTAGTTTCCCTGGAACACGACCTGCCAATCATTTAACAACAAAGTACCCAATCACTGCTAGGTGAAGAGAAGCATACAGTTAAGGACTGGCACCTGGTCAATCCTTTCCTACCAGGATGCGAACCTAGGCCAAATCGCCAGCAAAGTATGGGCCAAGTGTGTTACCATATATCTGCCAAAAAGTTCTTGAGCCATTTGGGCTCTTATCATATCTACATTTGAAACTGTGTATGGAGTCTGCCTCCACCACATCACTTCTGTGTAATAATTTCGGTGATTGACTTCACTGGTCGTATGTGTTCCCTGTCATGTGCATTTAAATAAATATAAGTTAATGCTCACAAAGTCTTAAAGTGCCAGCCAATGGGCCATTATGTGTTCAGGTCTGTTCTAGTTTTGTAAGACCCACCGAGAGTGTCAGGGTGTTAGCTTTTAATCATCTCCCCACGGGTGATCAGTTCTGTGACTTCTTGGCCTAAAGGCCAAATGTCTACTATTCATCAATTTCCCAACATTCAACACCCACTACTTAACAGCAGTACCCTCCTGGAAGGTTATGTTATACTGTATTTTTGGTGCCCAGGTAATTATGATTTCTGGTGCCCAGAAATCAAGTAAGTTGATTTCTGTATTAAAGAGCTACTAATATAGTCCCTTCAGGAAAAAAGCCAATTGTGCTCGACTGTTCCCAAAAATTATGTATAGTTCTGTCCCCTAGTGGCAGTCTGTAACAGTGAACAGGAAAGCTAACTGAAAGTTAGTGAGAACATTTTATTTGGCCATGAGACGAGTTAAAAAGGCTTTGAATTTGCATGAATAAACCTCCTATTGAAGGTGGATTGTATGTTCCTCAGCGATTTCCATTCACCTTTTACAACCCTGCAGGGTTTGCTCAAAAGGTTCCCTGTGACTCCAGTGTCAGAATATCATACTGCCTGGCAATGCAAGATTCCCTCCTACAAACACACCAGATTATACCTTACGGAGCAGCCAAATAAATCTGCTCAGAATGGGGCTTTTCATATAACTTATTTTTTCATTAAATTCTTAATAATAAAATTATGACAGCTGTGGTAACAACTTATTTTCATTGTACTACACTAATTTGTAATTTTCCATTACAACAAAGATATATTGCACTAAGTCAACTCAACTTAAATATGAATTAGTACCAACCTTATGACTGGCTTTGGGTAATGTATTGGTCTTGCCTGCAGGCGAGGGAGTGTATGGTGGAGGTGGAGATTCACCATCAGCTGGAGGAGTAGCCTTGCGATCACTTGAGTTGCTGGTGAAATGGACACTTGGTTACATTTCAAAAGGCAAATTCTTCTACTGTCTTTGTGATTAAAAACAGGCAAAGGAAAAATAATTAAGGCAGTTTGGACCAGCCACCATCGACATGTGAGAAACAAGATATTGCACAAATCCACAAGGGCCGTGACGAGGATTTGTTCATTTGATGCATCACGTTAGTGTGATCTCTGTGTGTAAAGATATTGTACAGTTTATGGAAACATTGGGAGAAGACATAAAATGCTAGTCAACAGGAGGAAATTTTTACCAGGCAGCAGCAGGACAGAATATCAACAAAGTACTGTACCAAAGAAATATATTAACTAGACTGGAGTATCTCTACAGAGGGCACACGTCATTACCGAGAGAAGGCTTGACTTTACAGAAAGCAAGTTGTGTCTGATGAACCTGATACAGTTCTATGACAGGGTCACCAAGACAAGGCAGACATGAGAGAAGGATGGGTGGTTAGAATCTTCTTAGACTGCCAGAAAGCTTATGACACTGTAGTAAAAGGTTGTATTTATTGTACCTGACTGGAGTTATTGTTGTACCTGACGGATGCTCACTTGACTGTTATTGTTTGGTGACTGGTAGATCAGCTGTAACTCACATGTATATAGGATGGTATAATGCACTCCTATTTTCTGTTTATTTTAGCTTTAGTTGATATGCAGTTTGCTCATCGTTATAGTGAATAGAAAGTGCTTAAACTGTATATATGTATTGTATATTATAAGGCTTGGTATTATTGCAGGATGTAACTGTACTGTAATTATTTGATCAATAAAGCCACAAGTCTGGCAAAGCATTTGATTACCTCAGACACTCTCCCTATAATAGACTGGTGCACAAAATGCAGAAGCAGCCTGGAATAACTGGCAAGGTATTAAACTAGATACTAGAGTAAAATGTACCTAACACAGACCAGTCACAGTGACAGGTGTCAAAGTGAAGGGAAGTAGTAAACAAGGTCTCTCAGGGCCTGTTCCTGATATATATGGCAAGCAAATGACCCATCTTGTACCCCCTAAGAGATAATATCTTGCATGACTATTTGCAGATGATGCAAAATAAATGAGAAGGTAAAGGAATGAAGACTACATAGTACTACTGAACAAAAGAACCTACACAGGCTGCAAGCTTGGATAATAAATTACTTCTAGATTTCAATCCCAGCAATATTGAAGCAACTAAATTTTGGAGTGTAGCTAGGAGGCAAGAAGGATGATACAGACTATGAAAAATGCAGCTGCAAGGGTAAAAAAAAGAAGACAATGGAATTAGGCAAAGAATTAGGCAAGATGTGCAAAGATAGGGATGACCTTTAGAAACCTAAGCAAGGAATCGTTAAGAACATTATAATATTATACTTAGCGTTTGACAAGCCAATTCTATCATGTGTAGCACTAGCAAAAAAAAAAAAAATATCCAAAAAGTTGTTATGAGACTAATACCAGTGATAATTAAGCCAGTTAAACAATGATGACAGACTAGAAGAACTCAACCTAACTGCACTGGTCTTCATGTACTGTTAGACCAAGTTATGAACTGCCTTGGTCAGGAATATGGTGAAAAAGTGTGTAAGCACAATGGCAAAGATTGGTTTGTTTGGATGTATGTATAACATACATTTGCATATATTAACATTTGTACTAGCACAGCCTGGTGAGCAATATAATAAAATAATTATTCAAACTTTCAATCAACAAATATATTTACTGTACCAACCTTTTAGAACGTCGTGGACTTTTGTGTCGTTTCGTCTTTGGAGAGGTGTATTTAATCTTGATGGTTTTAGCAGTTTCTACCTTGGTATACGGAATCTCCTTTAACTCTGCCTCTGATAGGCCTTGTGTCTTCTGAAGATCAAATTCCAGGTGTCGCCGAAGCTCATCTGGCAGTCGCGTATTTTTTGCTTCAGAGGGAGACCGTGATCGAGACCTATGGAAGAAGTACAGCACTGGTAGTTAAAAATTCTATCATTATCAATGTGTGTCTACACAGACTTCAAAGACTACATTATCAAAATAAAAAAGGTTATAAAAATTGTCATCCACACACTTCCGTGGAAGTAAACATTCCATTCACCTGGGCTCTAGGAGACTCGAACCAAAAATTCCAGTTTGGCAGCAGGATAGTGCTTCTGGAAACTTTCCTTATTAAGGCTACTCAATAGCTCGGTCGATAGAGATTCGGCCTCACACACACATGGGGTACACTGTTCGAGTCCCCTAGAGCCCAAGCGAATAGAAAATAACTTATCATGAATCTAAAGTAAAACCAATAAAGATCAACTCAAATATTAAACCATACCTATGTTTCCTGTGTCGTTTTTTGTTGGAGTGCTGGTGATGGTGGGAGTCTGCTTCTGTATCTACACCTGAGGGCTGATAACCACTTTTGTGAGAAAGGTCACGCACAGTGGCTGTACTGCCTCGGACCTGTACCTCCCCTGCCTGTACCTGTGCCCACTGGGTCTCGCTGTTTACCATGCTGCCACCAGACCTTAAATTACAAGGTATTTGTTATGCAGTACTGTTTTTCATAACAGTTCAGTTCACTATAAGACATTTAATTTGTGATAAATAACCTTAATAGACATATACACATGCACACTTTAAAACATTACAAAGTATTTATGTATCAATCAACATGCACATTTGCTATTACAGTAGTTTCTGTCTTGCCACAAAGCTTGAACCTGCAATCCTCAGTTCTGAGCCGATGGTTTAGTCCACTGTGAAACAGGACCCTCTGTCTACAATTACCTAAGTGTAGCTACAGAATGAGAGCTATGCTCATAGTGTCCTAACTTCCCTATAATCTATCACATGACACTTTGAAACTACGAATTGTTTTGGTATCCATTGACTTTTCACTTACTGTATATTGATTGTTTGTGTAATTACCTAAATGTAGTTACAGGATAAGAGCTATGCTCGTGGTGTCCTGTCTGTCTTCCAAGTACAGGACTCTGTCATGTAACGATTTGAAACTACTGGTTTGGCCTCCATCACCTTCTCAAATTAATTTGTTTCAACTGTCTACCACTGTTTGCCTACCATTCTACCAATATTAGAAAAAAAAACTTTCTAATATTTTTTCGCCACCTTTGTTTCCGCATGTTCTCTGTGTGCATGCGTGTGCGTGTGTTTATGTGTGTGTGTGTGTGTGTATACACATCAGTCCAGTATATTGAAATTACTTATGTCGTCGACGACGATGGCGGTGGCGATGATGATCTGAATCATCAGAATGATGACGATGTCTATGACGACGATGCCCTCTAGAAGAACATTTACTGCTTGCCTCACTCTCCCCATCAGACGAGCGCCCACGGCTCCTTCTGTGCCTACACCATACCAAAAGAAGTTCACTTTTATTATTTATGTATGTTTTACCTGTATTTTGGGTGTTGGTGCAAGTCATACCAATATTACTTACACTAATGAAAGCATATACTAATGCTAAAACTTTACACTATATTGTACATTATACAGTACTATACAGTAATTAAAACAAATCTTTAGTCATGTTTTATAAATTAGTAAATTTATTATACCAGCCCAAATTAGAGTCTTTTATAACATTCATATTATGTATTTTCTCTAGTCACATGCTTTATATCTTATAATATTGAATACAGTCAGGCACATCATAATCAAACACCTGGTAACTAATGACACATCAGAGTATTTACAGTAAGCAACTTTTTAAGTCTGCAACTTTGTAGCAGTCTGCCCAAAATGCTATGCGTGTAAGTGGCTTTGCATGAATGTACAAATACCAATCTTATGTAATCTCACTAACCCACTGTACCTTCTTGCAAATAAATTATTACTATTATTATTATTATTATTATTATTATTATTATTATGTAAATGAGCTGATATTCACAAAACTGGTAAGTAATGTTACCCAAACAAGCAAGAGTTGATTTACTCAGCACCAAGCCATGATTAGGGCAAGAGGTCTAATATCGTCCAAGTTGGCAGGACAAAATGCATATCTTCTGTCCTGCCATTTTGTTTGTTACTGGTACTCTCTCTTTTCACATCCTCAGATTTATTACAAAGATTAAGGAATATTATTTCAATATGTTGTCTCAAATGATATTAAGCACTACAACCCTTCACTAAATACTCTGCAAGACTTCAGTGAACTAAAATCATCCCAAAGTCACATCTAATACTAAGAGAAACTACAAAATTTGTTAGGATTAATATAATCTGTCTATTTATTCTTATAGCGGGTGGGAGAGGAAATTTATACCATACCCATTATTAACCAAACGTCTTGGTAAATAACAGCTCTTAGTTCTCACCAAGTTGGACATGATGTGTCGGATTTATAAGACTTATAATTTTATACTACAGTATCTTTTCATTATTAAGTGAATTAAGTTTCAGGGTTACAGTACAGTACTGTATATTGTTACTAAATATTGTGTAATAGTGCTGTATAATGACCACAGCTAATTGCCCAGTATTATATGAATATAGTATGAAAATTATTTAATATGAAAGTTACTTCATTAAAAAATACAAATATGATTGTAAAACAAACAATTGCACTCAAATACAACTATACTTCATGAAAAAAAGTACAAACAAAAAGCTTCTTTTCTTAAAAAAACAATAAGGTTGGATCTCAGCATGCCACAACAAGTACCACTGCCATGCTAAGATTAAGATGTACATGTGAGAAAGATATCACAAGCTAAACAATTTGTACATTACTTTCTAAGCAATATAATACTAACCTGCGGTGACCTCGAGAATCAACAGAAGATTGGCTGTCTACACTGGAGGTTCGCCGAGACACCACATAGCTGTGAGAGGCAGGGGCTGCAGAGTGAACAGATCTGGGAGATTCTCCTCGAGGTCTGTGATCTCCATTTCTACCTCCTAGAAGTGTTGCTGTACCACCAGTTGTCACACCAGCTGGGTAAGGTGCTGAGCGAGTGCTGCGGGGGGAGTCACTACGAGGTGCTAATGTCATGGAAGTGCTGCGATACATGTGTGATACTCTGAAGAAAAAAACAATCGAGCACACACATATCATTCAGATTGTCACAATAATCTCAACATGGAATTTTAATCTACATTATTCATATGTGACACTTTAAACAATTCAAAGTAAATCTCTTAAGCAATGCTGGCTGACTCACGTAGCAATTGGTGTTGGCAACTGTATAGTGTTGCGAGTCTCGGGTTTCACCTCAATATCCTCTACACGTGGCGCTGCAAATAGTCAATTAACCCATCACTATTCATCCTCATTACATTTATGAGTATCCTCTATGCACTATATATGTATCTTCTTGAGGAAAGAGAAAGAACTCTCCCAGACATGTATCTCTACAAGAAGACATTTCCTTCACTGCATGAAAGACAGTTATAAAGTTTGAAAGAAACTAAAAATACAGCAATACAGTATCTACTGTATTGCTGTATAAGCCATTCCAAATGCACACTGGATATTAGATTACAGTTAATATTACCATGCTGGAAAATAAAGTACTGTACACGAGTACATTTTAGATTGCACTGGTTTAATTTTTAGACTGAACAGATAAGCTATAATTAATAGTTATTTGAACAAAATCATAACTATAGTAATATAGAGTAGGAATAATTTTTAGACGTCTTTGAACTATTTTCTATTATCTCTATTATAACTCATTTTCTAAATGATACCAACCCCTTTCTTGGTACAGTATTAGTAAATGAGAAAATGTGAATATTTAACTCAGTTTATGCAGACTTGCCTTTAGTTATTATCCAACAGCGGAAAGCCTCTGTGTGATAGCATGGGTAATAGAAAGATTTGCATTAAGAAAGTGTAAGCCCTATTGCATATTATACGCACCATAAACAACAAAACTCATTACCCTGTAATATTCAACGTTGAAAATTATGTCAAGTACTGCATTAAACGACTTGGTTCCATAGCAGTGTGTAATATTATACAGTATTATTATACAAAGTAATTACAGGGCAAGCAGTGTTTTGTTACCAGATATCAATATACTGTACATATATAAGGTGTACATATACATTGTAAAAACCAATGTCAAACAACATCCGCTAAGGTCTGTAATTTGTTTTTGTTTTTACCCTCTGTAACCCCTTTGTGCTACTGTTCACAGGATGAATACTGAGTGCAACAGAAATTAACTTCATATTGCAACAAACAATAGTTCAGTGTTACTATGGAAGATATTTCTCTCAATTTTTTATTGTTTAGTATATATTAAATTAAATTACAGAAAAGTACTGTAATACAAATTAAGTATAATATTGCAGTACACTACTGTATTTAGATACTTATTTGCTGCAAATATATTGGTTTCAAAGGATTTGTTTGAACAATCTATTAATTTGTTAAAGCTTTCATTGTACTTTCGTTTAACACACCATTGTACTTTCGTTTAACACACACAAAGTACTGTACCACTGAGCTAAGTCTTAATGTGGCAATGGAATAAACTTAATAGCACATCACTCCGAATACAAGAATGTGTTTGACTTCAAGGGCAAGAAAGCAGTTATTCATAAATAATCTCTGGTGCAACCCCACTTAGATTATTGTATCCAATCATGGAGACATTATCTTCAGAAAGACACATTTGCTTTGGAGAAAGTTCAACACCAGGTGGCAAAATTCATTCAAGAAATAAGTCAACTCTCATACCAGAAACAGTTGAGAGCCACAGGGCTAACAACACTTAGTTTAGTTCATTTATTATGCACCCCATACCAATCTTGTGGGCAGTAGTGGAAAGGGTTACAGAGGCACATAATGGGTTCAGGGACTGAACCCCACAGTTCATTTAGCTAATCAAGTTACAATCTTGCAAACCAGATATGACAGGACTAATCTCATTGAAACTTAAAATACCAAACAATTTGGAGAAGACTGATCGAGACTTCTTTTAAAATATCAGTTGTACCACAAACAAGGTCCAATGATTTCAAGCTCAACAAGCCATAATGCAGGACAGAAAGCAGGATATGCTTTGTCACCCATAGATTTATAAACCCATAAAACCACCTATCCACCAAAGCCGAAAATGTGTTAAATTTCAAAATCCAACTCAATTACATCATCAGGACAAATGAGGGGGGAAGCCTTTGTCAAGCTGCTGGCTTCCCGTCCTTGTTAAGGCCAACAGAGTTAACGGCCCTCAGGTAAATTCAAGTAAATTAAATTACTGGGACAGTATATAGAACTGGAATATTATGGAATGATAATAACTTCTTTACTGCCTTCAGTTTTACACATTACCTTAGACAACATGATAATGATTGACACTAATCATTACTTGTCCATAATTCCATAAAGTTTCATAATTCTAAAATGTTATATCTCAAATGATACAATTCTGAAATGCTCAAATTCAATTATGAAACTTTAATACATCAAATAATACCCTCCACTCCTATTTAGTAATAGATTTTTTTTTAGAGTTTTTAAAAGATTCTAATTTCCTTTCACTAATGTATATGCAATTGTAACTTTTACCATTTTTTGAACTGCATATTTCTCTGATATGGTCCACTCACCAAAGATGCATAAATCACATGTGCACCTCACAAGCAAATTAACCTGGTATTCCAGCATGTTATTACTTTGGTCTAAAGCAAGACTTACTGTCCTGAGCACCTTCCACAATGCGCCGTTGGTACCTCCTGCTGGGCATTCTGGTGAACTCTGGTTGTGTCCGTGACCCAAGTTTGGCGTCCTGCACTGCCTCCTTCTCTGTCCTCCCACTGTAAAACAAACTACGTTGATAAAAAAAATAAAGTAAAGAAATACGGCAATGTAATAAGCATTGCATATTATATTATCTTTGAAGCCTATGGAGAAGAAAATATATGATTGGCCTATTTTGCAATTAAGATGGTGACAAAATTGCATTAGACTGATTAGTGTTTGCTCCAAGTACCGTAATATACAGTACAGTATATGAAATTTAAACTACAAAATATTAATGTTAGTATCATACAATACAATAGATATTAGACTACAGATAAGCTGTCTTATTTGTATTCAATTTAAGCACATACATAATTATACCAGTATTCCCATTAAACAGACATTTTGGTTGCACGAGACAACTGGCACTCTAGGTATTAAATATGCACAATACAAAGCTATATCATTTATTCAATTAAATGTGTGTCTTTACTAAAGTTGAAGGGTCCTATTATGATGCAACATACTTAATTTAATTTAGCAAACCATCTTATGAGATGGGAAATTAGATGAAGATACAACTAATATTTGATCAATACTGTATTCTGTAATTCTTCATATAGAATAGGGTAGCACCATACTACTGTGTACCTCAGCTTGTTTATAAAGAAAAGGCAGATGCTTTAGGGAAACAATAATAAACCAGATTATTGAAGCGGTTAGTAATCCTGTACTACCAAAATTATATTATATACATATAATGTATATCCATACTGTACAATGCATGCATTTTTATATGGAATTTCTAATTACTAACTTTGAGTGATAGCTATATATTTACCCTAAATTAGTATGAAAGGTCAAGGATGTAGGTATATCAGCAGATTTAATGAGATCTATAATTCATACATACATCCATAAACGTACACACATTTCCGGCATATGCTTGCTAGTGTAAAACCCTAAGACAGCGTTCCAGACACTCGTCATTCAATTTTGAAGTTTTCTCACTCAGGCACCTAGCTCCTCTCCAAGAGCTCCGCCGCTCACAGTGATCCTACCTGTACCTGAACTTGGAGCCGAGGGAGAAGATAGCAGCTGGGGAGTTGCCCGAGGCCTGTGTCAGCCTGAAGAAGGCGTGATGTTCCACACAACACTGCCACAAGTGTTTGCAGGCAGCCTTACTCGGCGTCTCAAACCCATATGTGTTCTCGGAGTTCTGTAATGGAAGATGATTATGGAATAGTAGCTATTTTAAGTGACTTATTGAAGGGAACAAGCAGGGCAGAGAAACTTCTTGAAAGGAATAGGGCTAGGTAGGATTTTTTTGTTTTTGTGTTAACAATCTTAGGTATACACAGCAATGTGCTGCTCCCCTATTCTATATGAAAGCTTACACCGTGTAGATAAAAAAACTAGCTATACGTTCATCTAATATCAGGTAGGTGTGGTCCGCCTAATTACTCAAAGCTACCCAAAGCTTCCTAGCATTACGTATGTAATGAAGAAATATGACATATTTACTCACTATAATATTCGTGCTGAATGTAGAACATGAAAAACTAATTATTTTTACTCTGACAAAATTATAACATTCCATTATTATCAATATCAATGCTTAAGATTCTAGGGAAAATTGAAATAGAAAACAGAGGGATATATTAAACACAATCTTATATTAAGAGTGCTTTACCTTGCTTGTTGTGGAAATACAGTAGGCAATTGTATTATGTGACTGATGATGGAATGCTCCCTGACAGATTAAAAAATTACGGATTATAGTGTCAGGAAGATAGATGACAGGTAGTACTGTATTGGTGAAGATTACGTGATGGGCGAGCTAGGGGATAAAATTATCTAAAATTATACTAAATTATAGTCATTGCCTCCACAAATACAATAATTACATTTCATACAAAAAATTGTTGCTTTCAGCCACAATATCATGTTTAACCAACAGCTACAAACACATCATCTTAATTCATGCAGAACGGCACCCCTCCTGTGTCAGGTAAATCCACTATGGGCTCACCATAGCCTGTGCTACTTGCCCCGCTCCTGTGCCAGGTAAGCTACGGGCTCACCATAGCCCGTGCTACTTGGAACTTGTTCCGAGTAGCTGAATCTATAACAACAACATCATGCATAACCTTAAGCTTAATTTAGTAATGTAAATGTACTATACTAGATCTTCTTTGGGTACAACAGTTCATATTTTGTACTATGATCCATAGTCACGATAGGTACTGTAACTACTGGATCTATAGTCACCATAGGTACTGTGACTACTGGATCTATAGTCACCATAGGTACTGTGACTACTGGATCTGTAGTCACCATAGGTACTATGACTACTGGATGGATACTCACGTTCTTGTCTCGTACACGAAGCATGAAGAACCGGCCCCGGAAGTACACCTTGGAAATTCTTGGCCTAGGGAACAACACAGGTTATTAATACAACAACAAAACAAATATTAGTTTTATATGAAAGATGACTAGGTCTTAGGATTTTATCCTCCCTTTATGTGTCCATTTATACATCTTTCCTGAATCATGACGGCTTTGTTTGCATTTATTAAACAGTCTATAAGCTCCGAATTTGTACAAGGTTGTCTATAATAATAATAATAATAATAATAATAATAATAATAATAATAATAATAATAATAAAAATAATAACCTTGGGTCAAGAACTATCTCGCACCGTTTCCAAGTTTCTAAACTGCTTAAGAAATACAGACTGTCAAACTATAGACTGTAAACTATAAGCTGTCAAGAGCGAGACTAAATGTACAGGTTTCGTAGTTCGACACCTTAATTAAGTGCTTGACAAATGTGTCCTCGAAGTCTACGAAGTCCTCCAAGTCTACGTGTGTGAGAACCAAAATGAGTGGCCAACATTTACAGAAACGTTGACTGTAATGTATTGCAAACTCTAAATATAAGAAACTTATTAAGCCATTTTACAATACTAGTTTGCATACGACATTTTATGAAGGCTGAATCTCTATTTTAAATGTCAAGCAAACATTTCTTACTGAACTTGCTTTCAGGAGACAAGAAATATTCTATATACATATCTCCCCCCCCCCCCCAAGAGAGTTTTTAAAGAACTTTTGAACAGGAGCATTACAAGTTCAGTGTTACAAATTACAGTACATGTAATTCTTGCATGAACTGATTAAGGTAAGGTAAGATAGGTCGGTGTTATGAAGAACTCCGTCTAAAAGGAATTTAGAATTCATTCACTTAGGAAACTTATACACCTTTCCTCAATCATGATGGGTTTGATTTGCATTTGATTGAAGAATTTTTGAGCTTCGACACAGCTGGGAGACTGTTCTCAACCCAAATTTATTATTTTTATATAGACAATCCTGTTGCGCATTTAAACTCAAACTGTTAAATGCAAATCAAGCCACCATCAGGACACCACAACCATGGCATACAATACCAGCTACACCACCAGACAATAGTGTTCATTATGCACTAGGCTTTATCAATCAAAGGTGTCAGCTCAGGTGGGTTGGGAGACAAAAACAAAAATGTAAACGCAAGATATCGTTCGTGGAGAACAAATTGCCGCGTTAAAGAGCATTTAAAGAAAATTAGTTGGGCGTAAAAGAGGGTCGGGAGAAGACTGATGCTGAAGAAGAGAGATATATCGAGAGAAATGAGATACATAAAATGATTCCAGAATGAGTTGTAGCCTAGTTATAATTATACAAATTCGTTGAAAACAAATTATAATTCAATTATTGCCGTAACTTAAACATACAAGTACTACAGATCTTTTTATTATTATTATTAATTGTAAACGTGTGTGGAAGTATTCAAGACTTACCAGAAGTAGTTGCCAACCTTCGCCTTGTTCCTGAGAACTATGACTCCTGATGGAGTGAGACCCAGGAAGTATTCTATATTGTCCTCACCCTGCGGATCAACATAAATATAATAATTAATAATAATAATTAATAATAATAATTAATAATAATAATGATAATAATAATAATTAATAATAATAATAATTAATAATAATAATAATAATAATAATAATAATAATAATAATAATAAATAATATATATATGAGGGGTACCACCTCTGGTGCAAGTGTAGGGACCCATAGCCTCGGAGAAGAAAATAAAGAGTACTCAGAGAAGACCTTGTGGATCCACATATATATATATATATATATATATATATATATATATATATATATATATATATATATATATATATATATATATATATATATACACATATATATGTCGTACCTAGTAGCCAGAACGCACTTCTCGGCCTACTATGCAAGGCCCGATTTGCCTAATAAGCCAAGTTTTCATGAAATAATTGTTTTTCGACTACCTAACCTACCTAACCTAACCTAACCTAACTTTTTCGGCTACCACACCGAACCTAACCTATAAAGATAGGTTAGGTAGGGTTGGTTAGGTTCGGTCATATATCTACGTTAATTTTAACTCCAATAAAAATAAATTGACCTCATTCATAATGAAATGGGTAGCTTTATCATTTCATAAGAAAAAAATTTGAGAAAATATATTAATTCAGGAAAACTTGGCTTATTAGGCAAATCGGGCCTTGCATAGTAGGCTGAGAAGTGCGTTCTGGCTATTAGGTACGACATATATACATATATATATAAATATATATATTATATATATATATATATATATATATATATATATATATATATATATATATATATATATATATATCGTACCTAGTAGCCAGAACGCACTTCTCGGCCTACTATGCAAGGCCCGATTTGCCTAATAAGCCAAGTTTTCCTGAATTATTATATTTTCTCAATTTTTTTTATGAGATGATAAAGCTACCCATTTCATTATGTATGAGGTCAATATTTTTTTATTGGAGTTAAAATTAACGTAGATATATGACCAAACCTAACCAACCCTACCTAACCTAACCTATCTTTTTAGGTTAGGTTAGGTTTGGTAGCCGAAAAAGTTAGGTTAGGTTTGGTTAGGTAGGTTAGGTAGTCGAAAAACAATTAATTCATGAAAACTTGGCTTATTAGGCAAATCGGGCCTTGCATAGTAGGCAGAGAAGTGCGTTCTGGCTATTAGGTACGACATATATATATATATTATATATATATATATATATATATATATATATATATATATATATATATATATATATTATATATATATATATATATATATATATATATATATATATATATATATGATTCTAATTATATTATGATATACTATAACAAAATATAATCACTAGACAATCTGCTATTAATAATTAGTCCAGGTTATTAACTCTCAGTAATAAAAAGACAATTAAGTATTCAAATTATACAGCAAAGGTTTTACAGCCAGATCTCCTTCCTGGCTATGTAAAATGACACATGAAAACTATGGCAGCTATAATGAATTAACTAATCAAATGTAACAATATTTCTAGTCCCAACCTGTTCTCTTACAAATAACGTCGCTTTTCGCTCGTGTGCGTTACATAAGACCTAAAATCGTCTTACAAGAAAATGGAAGCGGCTGGCAAAAGTGACGTACTGTCCCGTTTTCTGTTTTGGGTCCTCTGGTAGGTTAGGAGAGGACACTTTAGTACGATAGTTTCTTGACATTGTGAACGTTGGCGAGGTGGTACTTCAGGGTGTGCGACAAAGAAGGCTGCGTCGCAATTTGCCAAAAATTATCCTACCTTATGAATAAAGTTAAAAATGCTATGGAAGGCTGGGATAGATACTTTACTTATAACGGCAGGCTATTCCAACCAGGTGTGAAACTCTTGTCGAACAAAAATAATTAAAAAGTTTTAGTTTAGTTCAATTATTATGCATCCCATACCCATCCTGTTTGCGATTGCGGAAAGTGTTACAGAGGCACATAATGGGCTCAGGGACTGAACCCCACAATTCATTTAGCTAAGCAAGTTACAATCTTGATGAGCTAGTTACAAAATTCAATATACGTCGTCACATCATTAATGGGTTTGCTATCGACCACAAGTACAGTTTCTAAGTTAAGCAACTGACATATGTGGAGAGCTAGTGTCACAATTGATATGTTTGTCCTGCACACCGCCCCCCATCCAGTGGGCAGCGGTGGATAGGTTACAATCACTTAGTTACTACCTATAGTTAGCAAACTGGGGATGTTTGGCTAAGATTTCTGGCAGCAGATCATTTTGAATGAAATATTTACACATCTCTTGGACATTTGTTTTAAAATTGTCTCTGAATTCACGTATCTTTTCGCGCTCCATCACATAGTGACGGAGGGTGTGCGAATAGTTCAGTTGATCCCAGCCCATTGTCCTCGTATCCCTTTTATAAATGCTATGCAGTCATACTGGCTTAGCATTTTCAACTCATCATTACCTTACTTTAGTACAGTTGTGAACAACATACTCATTCTTAAATATGTGCACGTGGAGAGCGGATCAGGACTGATATCCTTGTAGGCTGTCAACTTTCAATATTTCAGTGATATCCTTGTAGGCTGTCAACTTTCAATATTTCAGGATACCACAAAACGAAAGTTGCTTTATCACAACTTTCATTTTTTTTACAGTGACGTCAGAGTATAATTAGCATTTAGTGAGTTAACACTTTCTGACGTACATGTTGACCTCGGGAAGGAACTACGTGACCCTTGCTCTTCCCGGTGGAGATCATACCAGCCAGACAACGAAGGTCCAGAGAGTGATCAATCCTCGCCCCCACGTTCTTGTTTTGCACAGTGACAGATCGCTAAGATCATATTACCTTTACTTCAGCAGTTATCGTCCATTCATCACTACACATCGTGCGCTACATTTTACCAGACGTATCGTTCAAAGAACCCCATCTACTTGCAGTACTCTGCACCAATCATTTACACAATTAATTAAAAAGTATTGTAAACTTTTTAATTAATTCTTTGCCGCCAGGCCGCTAGTTTACACATGTTAGGCTTATATCGAGTTCAAGTATGTTTATTGAGATAAGAAAGAAATACATCTCAAAGGGATAGAGTAGCTTAGGCTATTTCTATCCCCCTCTACTTCAAGGGGGGTAGAAATCTTAATCCTTATATCGAGGATTGGCCAATGCTGAAGGGCTGATTTCTGGTTACCTTTGTACAGTGACTGAAGTGCCCTTTGACCTGGTCCAGAGGGTGGCAAATGGCATCATCAAGCCCATGGACTCCATAACTACGTAATTAGCTCCGAATTTGTTATGTCCTTCAGATTATAGAGACGTCATAGGGTGTGACAGTGGGCGGGGTGGTGGTTGTACTCTTAAGGGACTCTGTACTCTTAAGGGAGTAACTGTGACCTAGCGACTGTCGGATAAGCGACTGGTAGTTAACTTATTGCTAAAACAATATTTTTCACGTGAAAATCACCTTGCTTAACAATACCCAAAGTTTCTTAACAACAATCAAGGCCTAACAGAGGATGATAAGCCCAGGTAAAGACATCTTAACTACATAATGACTCCATTCTAAAGACGCTTATTAAATCACTATTGCCAGCTTAACGCGATAAATACCAGCCTTTCACTTTTCCAACGTTGTGGTTTAGTGAAGTCACCGGTGCGTTCAGTCAATTGTGCCGTAATGTGTATGAGTATACTCAAGTGTACCGGGGCCCCTGGGGAGTGTACCGGGGCCCCTGGGGAGTGTACCGAGGTCCCTGGGAGTGTACCGGTGTCCCCTGGGGAGTATACTGAGGAAGGTAGGTAAATTAAGGGGGGGCGGGGTAGAAATAGCCTAAGCTACTGATACCTGGATGATGGGGTTCTGGGAGTTCCTCTACTCCCCAAGCCCGACCCGAGGCCAGGCTTGACTTGTGAATGACTTGTACTCTATCCCTTTGAGATGTATTTTTTTTTTGTCTCAATAAACATACTTGAACTCTAAAGTAAATTAGGCACGTCCTAGTTCTATAACTATTACTAACTAAACCTAGAAGTCCCCATGGCTCAGTGGCAAGACATTCGCCCCGCGCTTCGCAAGCGATTTGGCCTGGGTTCATATCCTGGCTGGGGAGGATTGACTGGGTGCCAATCCTTAACTGTAGCCTCTGTTCTCCCAGCAGTGAATGGGTACCTGGTGGTTAATCGATTTGGCGTGTTCCGGGGAAAATTAAGATTAAGGACCTGCCCGAAACGCTTTGCGTGCTAATGAATGTAATTGTACAATGTAACATGAATGTAACTTGTGTGAGCATTTACCTAGTTGTGCTTACGGGGGGGGGGGTTGAGTTTTGGCTCTTTGGTCCCGCCTCTCAACCGTCAATCTACTGGTGTACAGATTACTGAGCCTACTGGGCTCTATCATATCTACATTTGAAACTGTGTATGGAGTCAGCCTCCACCACATCACTGCCTAGTGCATTCCATTTACTAACTACTCTGACACTGAAAGAGTTCTTTCTAATGTCTCTGTGGCTCATTTGGGTACTCAGCCTCCACCTGTGTCCCCTTGTGCGTGTATGTGTATGTGTGTGTGTATATATATATATATATATATATATATATATATATATATATATATATATATATATATAAAATAAATATATACAATAAAACGTTATCAACCAATTTAACACAGAAGACAACTTTGGATAATGGGAATATCCCCCTCTCATGTCTTGAAGACATTACGTCCACTTCACAAGACACTGGACAAAAACCACCCAAGCTCAAACTCAAATTACCGGCAATACAGTGATAACGTGCAGTCATTAACATGCATCACAATTACCCAATCATCCCCTGGCTTGTATCATCACCCACATAACTATTCAAAGTCAGTCGCGAGACTCCTATCCTAGTCATTATGGAGAGTACCCCCCCCCCCAGCGTCCGGACAGGGGGGGGGGGGTCGTACTAGCCCTCCAGCGTCCGGAGAGGGTCATACTAGCCCTCCAGCGTCCGGAGAGGGGTCATACTAGCCCTCCAGCGTCCGGAGAGGGTCATACTAGCCCTCCAGCGTCCGGAGAGGGGTCATACTAGCCCTCCAGCGTCCGGAGAGGGTCATACTAGCCCTCCAGCGTCCGGAGAGGGGTCATACTAGCCCTCCAGCGTCCGGAGAGGGTCATACTAGCCCTCCAGCGTCCGGAGAGGGGTCATACTAGCCCTCCAGCGTCCGGAGAGGGGTCATACTAGCCCTCCAGCGTCCGGAGGGGGGGTCGTACTAGCCTTCCAACGTCCGGAGAGGGGTCATACTAGCCCTCCAGCGTCCGGAGAGGGTCATACTAGCCCTCCAGCGTCCGGAGAGGGGTCATACTAGCCCTCCAGCGTCCGGAGAGGGTCATACTAGCCCTCCAGCGTCCGGAGGGGGGGTCGTACTAGCCCTCCAGCGTCCGGAGAGGGGTCATACTAGCCCTCCAGCGTCCGGAGAGGGTCATACTAGCCCTCCAGCGTTCGGAGAGGGTCATACTAGCCCTCCAGCGTCCGGAGGGGGTCGTACTAGCCCTCCAGCGTCCGGAGGGGGTCGTACTAGCCCGGCTAGCTTCCACTTCACAAGTTTAAGTACGTTTATTGAGACAATAAAATACATCTTAAAGGGATAGAGTAGCTTAGGCTATTTCTACCCCCTTCCACTTCACTTGCTGCCTCTGGTAAACAGCCACAAATCAGAGTCGTAATGGCAGCATGTTTAAGAACGTTATGCGTCATAAATTTCGCGGAAATTACGACAAATTGTAGATGAATTCTCGGCTAAACTGTGGCAAACACGAACCCAGTTGAGTTAGGCAGCTGTGTGGATACTCTTGATCGAGAAGGAAGAGCATCGAATGTATGAGGTCTGGGACATTCTTTATTAGCATTGCAAATTTCTATATATTGTTTCTCTATTGTACTCCATACACTCTCTCCGTTTATCCCTTGTTTCGTGTTCAGGATAGACCATGTTTATCTAATTTTATGGCCCTGCCTTTGATCTGTGCTCACGGGAGACATCTCCCGTCACGTAGGGTGTAGTCGCACCTCCACAGATCTCCAGTATCAGCTCTTGATACTGGTAATGGCTCAAAAGGGCCACCACTTACGGGCTATTCATGCCCGTGCCACCTCCTGGGTGGCTTAATCTTTATCAATCAATCAATCGATCTGTGCTGCTTGGCGTCACAAGTACCAGTACCTGTGCATTTCCCATCCTTTCTGGAATCTTCCCATTCTCTATGTATGATGTCCGTAAGCAATGAGACACAGTCCATATCCGTTCACTATGGTTTCAGTTTAGTTACCTGAGCGCGCCACACACCTCTTTACACCCCGAGTTAATTACGTACCCCCCCCCCTACACACCCGAATTACACACATGCACCATAACCGAGTTAAAGGATTTGGACCAAAAGTGGCTCTTGCGCAGTAGCTGCTAAGGCTCCCGAGCCTATAGAGTAGATAAATGATAGTCGGCCATACACGTCCAGACGTCCTGAGCCCATCTTGGAGGGGTTCCTACCTGAGAGGGATCTGATGCCGAGGAGTGATTACCTGGGCTCTCTGTGGTAGGTAATCTTAGACCAGGTAAGAGGCATCAGGTAATAAAAAATAAGACTCATTGGATTGGTGTTGGGCTTAAAGCCGATAATATCAGCCACACGATGGCTCAAAGCCGTGACACTGGCTTGCTGACCAACCAGTAAGTATAATTCACCACTAACCAATCAGCAAGTATAATTCACTGATCAACCAGCAAGTATAATTCACTGATCAACCAGCAAGTATACTTCACCACTAACCAACCAGCAAGTATACTTCACCACTAACCAACCAGCAAGTATACTTCACCACTGACCAACCAGCAAGTATACTTCACCACTGACCAACCAGCAAGTATACTTCACCACTGACCAACCAGCAAGTATACTTCACCACTAACCAACCAACAAGTATACTTCACCACTAACCAACCAGCAAGTATACTTCACCACTAACCAACCAGCAAGTATACTTCACCACTGACCAACCAGCAAGTATAATCCACCACTGACCAACCAGCAAGTATAATCCACCACTGACCAACCAGCAAGTATACTTCACCACTAATCAACCAGCAAGTATACTTCACCACTAACCAACCAGCAAGTATACTTCACCACTAACCAACCAGCAAGTATACTTCACCACTAACCAACCAGCAAGTATACTTCACCACTAACCAACCAGCAAGTATACTTCACCACTAACCAACCAGCAAGTATACTTCACCACTAACCAACCAGCAAGTATACTTCACCACTAACCAACCAGCAAGTATACTTCACCACTAACCAACCAGCAAGTATACTTCACCACTAACCAACCAGCAAGTATACTTCACCACTAACCAACCAGCAAGTATACTTCACCACTAACCAACCAGCAAGTATACTTCACCACTAACCAACCAGCAAGTATAATCCACGACTAAAGATAACTCTCAGATTATATACACTGAAATGTAGGAAGCATCTCTTGGTATATATATATTCCTGTGGGACAATTATGCTCAATTCAAGTATAAATATACTTCTCCGGTTCACGTCAATTACGACAACTAATAACTAGACCATTTATATGTAATTTTCAATAAATAACATGAATACAAACTAATGTCAATAAAACTCTTCTGAGTGAATGAAGAAAAAATACCTAGACTAAGAATCATAACTTTCCTCCAATGTTTTTAACAAACATGTACACCATCCAGGATTTAAAATCGTGAATCTTATCTGAACTCAAAAAGCATTCGAATCCCCTTAATGATAAAAATAGCCACAAATGTAGGTTCGTGACGGCAAAAGCTATTTTACACTCGTTGTCACTACTAACCCTCTATATTCATCTCCCAATAAATCTCTCTAAAAATGCAAGCAAGAAAGGAGAAGTAATGTCCGGATGCGAACCTGGTCACCCAGCGCGGGGGATTCCAGACTTGCCAGGGCAACCCATCCTCCGAATTGACAGTACGATTTAATACTAAGTGTAATAAGTACATTTTCTTACTGTCATACACAGTGCATAATTACACTTATGGGGCTGTTACATTTACCCAACTCTCTCCCCCCGATTTAATTCTCCTCGTTTTCTATTAAGACACTCAGAATTTTAGGATGAAGTTTTCAATTTCAATGTGCTATACACAAGTTTTAAATATCAGGAATTTCTTTTTAAGGTTTATTAAAAAATATAGATTTTATACAAAATTTTTAAATATCCTGAGTTTCTTTACAATTTATTGATATATTTTAGTTTTGTTTTATTAGTTTTATAAAACTGTAATATCAATATAGCTATAGGTTAAGTACTAATTGTAATTAAGAAGCAATACAATTATCTTCAAAAACTAAGACGGTTAGGTGAGGTTGTGGTTTTCTATTCAGTTTTTCAGGTAAACTCAAATATTCACAATATATTTGACAGTACGATTTAATACTAAGTGAAAATAAGTACAATTCCTAACTGCATATAACAATGTAGGTTATCTTGAGATGATTTCGGGGCTTTAGTGTCCCCACGGCTCGGTCCAGGCCTCCACCCCCCCCCCCAGGAAGCAGCCAGTGACAGCTGACTAACTCCCAGGTACCCATTTACTGCTAGGTAACAGGAGCATCAGGGATGAAAGAAACTCTGCCCATTGTTTCTCCCCGGCGCCCGGGATCGAACCCGGGACCACAGGATCACGCATCCAGTGTTCTGTCCACTCAGCCGCCGGCTCCCACTGTAACCTCAACTTGATTTTTAACTGATGTTGTTACAACGCTGCACCAAAGAAACAATAGTAAAAAAATAGCATAGTTATGTTTGTGTATTTGCTGGAATAAGACCGGTATATTAAAATAATATGTTCACATACATATTCTCTGTATGAACATATGTTCTCTTGCTTCGTAGAGGAACACTATGAACAAATGAAGACACGTGAACACCTATATTCAGAAGCCGTTAAAACAAAATTTAGATGCCACTAAATTAATGCAGTGAATTTTTGTTTTGCTTTTCTTTATTCAATAATATATACAATATAATGATCATATTTACCAATGTTCCATATCACCACCGAGCATGAGCCGTAAACCCCAAATGTTGTACTTGATCCTGTCTTGCAAGAACCTTTACATTCTGTCTACCTGAGTAACCCTCCTGCCTGTCTATCTACACACAGTAACCCTCCTGCCTGTCTATCCACACACAGTAACCCTCCTGCCTGTCTATCCACACACAGTAACCCTCCTGCCTGTCTATCCACACACAGTAACCCCTCCTGCCTGCCTATCCACACACAGTAACCCTCTTGCCTGTCTATCCACACACAGTAACTCTCTTGCCTGTCTATCCACACACAGTAACCCTCCTGCCTGTCTATCCACACACAGTAACCCTCCTGCCTGCCTATCCACACACAGTAACCCTCTTGCCTGTCTATCCACACACAGTAACTCTCTTGCCTGTCTATCCACACACAGTAACCCTCTTGCCTGTCTATCCACACACAGTAACCCTCCTGCCTGTCTATCCACACACAGTAACCCTCCTGCCTGTCTATCCACACACAGTAACCCTCCTGCCAGTCTATCCACACACAGTAACTCTCTTGCCTGTCTATCCACACACAGTAACCCTCCTGCCTGTCTATCCACACACAGTAACCCTCCTGCCTGTCCATCCACACACAGTAACCCTCCTGCCTGTCTATCCACACACAGTAACTCTCTTGCCTGTCTATCCACACACAGTAACTCTCTTGCCTGTCTATCCACACACAGTAACCCTCCTGCCTGTCTATCCACACACAGTAACCCTCCTGCCTGTCTATCCACACACAGTAACTCTCTTGCCTGTCTATCCACACACAGTAACTCTCTTGCCTGTCCATCCACACACAGTAACCCTCCTGCCTGTCTATCCACACACAGTAACCCTCTTGCCTGTCTATCCACACACAGTAACCCTCCTGCCTGTCTATCCACACACAGTAACTCTCTTGCCTGTCTATCCACACACTGTAACTCTCTTGCCTGTCTATCCACACACAGTAACTCTCTTGCCTGTCTATCCACACACAGTAACCCTCCTGCCTGTCTATCCACACACAGTAACCCTCCTGCCTGTCTATCCACACACAGTAACCCTCCTGCCTGCCTATCCACACACAGTAACCCTCCTGCCTGTCTATCCACACACAGTAACCCTCCTGCCTGTCTATCCACACACAGTAACCCTCTTGCCTGTCTATCCACACACAGTAACCCTCCTGCCTGTCTATCCACACACAGTAACCCTCCTGCCTGTCTATCCACACACAGTAACCCTCCTGCCAGTCTATCCACACACAGTAACTCTCTTGCCTGTCTATCCACACACAGTAACCCTCCTGCCTGTCTATCCACACACAGTAACCCTCCTGCCTGTCCATCCACACACAGTAACTCTCTTGCCTGTCTATCCACACACAGTAACCCTCCTGCCTGTCTATCCACACACAGTAACCCTCCTGCCTGTCTATCCACACACAGTAACTCTCTTGCCTGTCTATCCACACACAGTAACTCTCTTGCCTGTCCATCCACACACAGTAACCCTCCTGCCTGTCTATCCACACACAGTAACCCTCTTGCCTGTCTATCCACACACAGTAACCCTCCTGCCTGTCTATCCACACACAGTAACTCTCTTGCCTGTCTATCCACACACAGTAACTCTCTTGCCTGTCTATCCACACACAGTAACTCTCTTGCCTGTCTATCCACACACAGTATCCCTCCTGCCTGTCTATCCACACACAGTAACTCTCTTGCCTGTCTATCCACACACAGTAACCCTCCTGCCTGTCTATCCACACACAGTAACTCTCTTGCCTGTCTATCCACACACAGTAACTCTCTTGCCTGTCTATCCACACACAGTAACCCTCCTGCCTGTCTATCCACACACAGTAACTCTCTTGCCTGTCTATCCACACACAGTAACTCTCTTGCCTGTCTATCCACACACAGTAACTCTCTTGCCTGTCTATCCACACACAGTAACCCTCCTGCCTGTCTATCCACACACAGTAACCCTCCTGCCTGCCTATCCACACACAGTAACCCTCCTGCCTGCCTATCCACACAGTAACCCTCCTGCCTGCCTATCCACACACAGTAACCCCTCCTGCCTGCCTATCCACACAGTAACCCCTTCTACCTGCCTATCCACACAGTAACCCTCCTGTCTGCCTATCCACACACAGTAACCCCTCCTGCCTGCCTATCCACACAGTAACCCCTCCTGCCTGCCTATCCACACACAGTAACCCCTCCTGCCTGCCTATCCACACACAGTAACCCTCCTGCCTGTCTATCCACACACAGTAACCCTCCTGCCTGCCTATCCACACACAGTAACCCTCCTGCCTGACTGTCCACACACAGTAACCCTCCTGCCTGACTGTCCACACACAGTAACCCTCCTGCCTGCCTATCCACACACAGTAACCCCTCCTGCCTGACTATCCACACACAGTAACCCTCCTGCCTGCCTATCCACACACAGTAACCCCTCCTGCCTGCCTATCCCCACACAGTAACCCCTCCTGCCTGTCTATCCACACACAGTAACCCCTCCTGCCTGCCTATCCACACACAGTAACCCCTCCTGCCTGCCTATCCACACACAGTAACCCCTCCTGCCTGCCTATCCACACACAGTAACCCTCCTGCCTGCCTATCCACACACAGTAACCCTCCTGCCTGCCTATCCACACACAAAAAAATGTAATCAGAAAGCAGCAAAATTATTGTATTCTTAATTTTCTTGCATTTTGTCAATATGAAATATTAAAATCCTTATTAAATCCACTCTAATAGAGCTTAAAGAGTGTCTGTAATCCAGTCTTGTGGTGAATTAACTGACCTCCGGCTGGCACATGAGCGTCCACACGGAGGTCCGCTTTGTATTAAAGCATCTTCCAAGAACCTGAACTGGGACTGAAAGAACCAGACAGAAAAAGTGAGGTTTAAACGAAAAACTTCTCGTCGACTCGACCACAAAAGGGTCTGGACTCCGTCTAGATGTTCCATTTTTTAATGATGAAATAAACTTTTATGCTATACCACACCCACTGTTGTACTAGGCTTTTTTTTATTAACTCTGGGAAAGAATTCCTCTTGCCGCTACTGCGTCCTTTGATGATCTGAAGTCAATGAGCCGCGACAAATTCTAAAGCATTAATTTGAAGATTACTATTATTAGTTATCAAAAGAAACTGCTAACTAAAAAAAAAATTAAAAAATATGAACGCTGTTAATCAACTTCTATTCACGTTGGAGCAGCCTTTTGAAATTGTCTTGACGCGAGGCTACCAGGTTCAAATAGGAAGATGCACGAGAGGGCAACACCGCCAACACATGGAATATTCCTAATTTACCATACTGGCATTTTGCTAAAAGTTCAACGCATGTTATGATATAAATGGGTCGTTGCCATCAATACTGGAACCATCAATAGATCTCTTTAATTACCCTGCGGGAAAAACATGCTAGAGTGATGTCGAAATAACATTAGGACAACATTGATCAACGTTCTGTCAATGTTACATCAATGTCATTTGCCCAGATTTGTCCGGGGGTTACCAGCTACTGTGACATCAGTGCAAGGAGTTTATACGAGATGTTTTCCTGTACTAGTCGGTATGAACTATTCTTTGTACGAAACACTTCCGGTATTTCATCAGTGGCAGCTACTGTAATAACCCAGATTTCACCACAAAAAAAAGCGTATTGAATAAAAAAGTTAACGTCTAATTAAGTCTCTCACAATTACTATAATCACCGTCGTAATTAATACGTAATACTGTCCAGGAGACATTCCCACCCTTAGGAAGACAGCGAGGCCGGCGCGCTAACTTTATAGTGTTCATAAATCTACCTAGGTACATATTGGGTCAATTTCCTAGCGCCCAAACGTTATCATTCCAGCGGTGCTCCCACCACCATCCAAATCCCCAACCCTGATTACAGCTCAATAAATGTGGGGAGAAATTTTCAGGCCAATTTTACACGGCGTACCTTAAGTCATTGGCTATCTTATGTGTTACCTTTAGCCAACGAAATAATGCAAAGGAATAGTATAAAGGCTTCAGGGCATTATTTTTGTAAAATATGTGTCAGCTACTTGATACTGTATACTGACCTTGCCTTTATTTCACCTCACTTTAATTCTTAAGCAACTGATGTTCTCAGGCGGATTTGTAACGTTGAAGGTTTTTTTTTAATGATGAACAGTAAACACGTGTATGATGCTCCCACATATAGTTCCTAGAGTAGAGGAGGCATATCCACTCTTTAACTGGCGAGTAATATGGGCAAACTTATTTTGTCTAGTGAACATCATTATTTGGGCGAACCTTCATGTTAAATTTATTGCCCCAAAACAACGTGAACTATTGTATCGCTATATTCACGAGACCCTCCCTACAAATGATAGGTTGTTGATGTTGGGCATTAAGGACAGCAATAGGTGTGTGACCAATGAAATTGAGAATATACATGTATTTTATTTCTGTAAGGAGAAAGTTGTTCTTGTAAACTGGATTACAGATACCCTTAAAGCTTTATGTGGACCAAACATTAGAGTGGATTTAATGAGGTTTTTAATGTTTCATATCGACATAAAATGCAAGAAAATTAAGAATACAATAATTATGCTATCTTTTTATTATATTTTTTGTGTGTGGATAGGCAGGCAGGAGGGTTACTCAGTAGACAAAATATTGAAGTTCTTGCGAGGCAGGATCAGGTATAACATTTGGGGTTTACGGCTCATGTTCGGTGATATGGAAAATTGGTTTACTGAGAATTATATAAAATATATAAATATAGTATTTTCCCTTGTAAATTGATGTAAATATGATCTTTATATTGTATATTATTTAATAAAGAAAAAAAGAATGCCAGGTGATTTCAACGCCAAACAGGTAAGTATCAAGAGATTCATCATTCTCAAGATGATACGGTTCTTACAGAATAATTTTTCACATACGCTTCCTTCCCTCGCATCCCGCCTCTGAACATTCAATAAATTCCATCAACAACACTGAATCTGCTACCCACCACACCATTTCCTCGTGTCCCAGCTTACCCACCCATCGGTCCAAAGCAAAGTTACTAATCCATAAAATAATTTAATTTCATTGCAGCTATGAGATCCCCTTCCATCTACAGATTAATCGAAATATATCTTTTATTGCTCCCAACCCTACAACGCCGTTTTCCAATTGTCGATAAAATTAAAATACAATAAAAAAAATTGTTATATTTTCCGGTGAACAAATAATTTCACCAAACTGTCCACAAACATACAGGCTGTCAATTCCTTTCTAACTCATCAGCGGCCAACCATGCCCCCTATTAAGACTTACTCACCAAATCCCAACAACCACAAAAAAGTCCACCTTCCATCATCTTAACCATCCCCCCGACAAGATGGAGTCCCATCAACCCGAAGAGTCCACCTATCCCATCCTCTTAACCAACCATCACCTCTAGAATCAACCCCCACAAAGTCATTTTCCCGAGCGACCAACCACCTACAAGGCACCTCTTCCAAAACCACCAATCGCCCGCCAATTCCACCCGACGCCCCCAATCTGCTTGACAACCCCGAGACCACATCCTGGATGCAACTAACAACATGACACGAAGAACTGTCGTCACTGGCTCATGATTTACAGAGCTCATCACCATTACAGGAAAATTGCACTAGGGACAATTACCTATCACCTCAGGTTCTTGCGGCTACAGGAGGATAGGAAGATAATCTTGGCATGTATTTCATGAACTCGAGACATTCCCTTTGTCCCTGTAGGGTTGTGATTCAAAGTTATTCCACACATGTATAACACGAGTATAATTCGATTTGTGCAATGCGTTTAATTCGATCAGTGAGGATAACCCACCGATATCAGCGAAAATGGTACTGTCAATTTGGCTAAATATCTAAGACGCATCGTTCATGTTTCAGATAAGGTAGCATTTAGTCCTCATGTAATATGTGTACCTTACGCTTAGTTTCGGGCCTACACGCTGAAAATGTAACGTGTCACGTCTATTACTAATGGCAGGTGTCATGTCTGCTACAGGTGTCATGTCTACCAGTGGTGTTTATTCAAGCCGTTCTCGAAGTAGGGTGATTATACAGAATGGCCGCCCGCCCTGGCCGCCCGCCCTGGTTCAACACTTGGATATTTATCTAGATATTTGTGAGGCTCCGAAGACTTAATAATTTTCCAATAATATTCCTAAATTATAATTACGGTATTGTATTATAAATCCAGGGTTTAAAACGGAAATTGTTTGTGGTGTATATATATATATATATATATATATATATATATATATATATATATATATATATATATATATATATATATATATATATATAATTATGTTGTGGTTTTATTTGATACTCTCCAAGGCAAACGTTTTCTTTTATTGTAAAATTCTAGGGGATTCTGAAGCAGTTTTTGAATGGCATTTTATATGTTTGAGAATAATTAATGAACCGTTTTAAGCTAACCTTACGTTAACCTCATCATGAACGGGGAATAAATTACATGTGGTTTTGAAGTGCTTATGACGAGGGTATATATATATACATCGTCCCAGAGGACAGGTTGCATCTATTACAGACGTCATCATGTATAGTTGTCCTATCTGTTACAGGCATCCTCTTCTATTGCTGGCGTCCTGTCTATTGCAGGCATCCTGTATTACAAGTGTCCTGCCTATTGCAGGCGTCCTGTATTACAAGTGTCCTGCCTATTGCAGGCGTCCTGTATTACAAGTGTCCTGTCTATTGCAGGCGTCCTGTATTACAAGTGTCCTGTCTATTGCAGGCGTCCTGTATTACAAGTGTCCTGCCTATTGCAGGCGTCCTGTATTACAAGTGTCCTGCCTATTGCAGGCGTCCTGTATTACAAGTGTCCTGTCTATTGCAGGCGTCCTGTATTACAAGTGTCCTGCCTATTGCAGGCGTCCTGTATTACAAGTGTCCTGTCTATTGCAGGCGTCCTGTATTACAAGTGTCCTGTCTATTGCAGGCGTCCTGTATTACAAGTGTCCTGCCTATTGCAGGCGTCCTGTATTACAAGTGTCCTGTCTATTGCAGGCGTCCTGTATTACAAGTGTCCTGTCTATTGCAGGCGTCCTGTCTATTGCAGGCGTCCTGTATTACAAGTGTCCTGTCTATTGCAGGCGTCCTGTCTATTGCAGGCATCCTGTATTACAAGTGTCCTGTCTATTGCAGGCGTCCTGTATTACAAGTGTCCTGTCTATTGCAGGCGTCCTGTATTACAAGTGTCCTGTCTATTGCAGGCGTCCTGTCTATTGCAGGCGTCCTGTATTACAAGTGTCCTGTCTATTGCAGGCGTCCTGTATTACAAGTGTCCTGTCTATTGCAGGCATCCTGTATTACAAGTGTCCTGTCTATTGCAGGCGTCCTGTATTACAAGTGTCCTGTCTATTGCAGGCATCCTGTATTACAAGTGTCCTGTCTATTGCAGGCGTCCTGTATTACAAGTGTCCTGTCTATTGCAGGGGTCCTGTATTACAAGTGTCCTGTCTATTGCAGGGGTCCTGTATTACAAGTGTCCTGTCTATTGCAGGCATCCTGTATTACAAGTGTCCTGTCTATTGCAGGCGTCCTGTATTACAAGTGTCCTGTCTATTGCAGGCGTCCTGTATTACAAGTGTCCTCTCCATTGCAGGCGTCCTGTATTACAAGTGTCCTGTCTATTGCAGGCGTCCTGTATTACAAGTGTCCTGTCTATTGCAGGGGTCCTGTATTACAAGTGTCCTGTCTATTGCAGGGGTCCTGTATTACAAGTGTCCTGTCTATTGCAGGCATCCTGTATTACAAGTGTCCTGTCTATTGCAGGCGTCCTGTATTACAAGTGTCCTGTCTATTGCAGGCGTCCTGTCTATTGCAGGCGTCCTGTATTACAAGTGTCCTGTCTATTGCAGGCGTCCTGTCTATTGCAGGCGTCCTGTATTACAAGTGTCCTCTCCATTGCAGGCGTCCAGTCTATTCAAATCAAATAAACATTTCCCATGAATGATTGTACATTTATAATTGGGGAAAAGTTTACATAAGTCTAATGTACAATAAGAGTCACAATAACAACGCAGCACTCATTGTCAGAACCAAAAACGTAATCCCCTAACAAGATATACGAACCATTACACTACTGGCCCGACTAAGCAGGTGTATAGCAAGTCTTGATCACACTAAAATTACATTTTAGGTAATTATATATATATATATATATATATATATATATATATATATATATGTCGTACCTAGTAGCCAGAACTCACTTCTCAGCCTACTATTCAAGGCCCGATTTGCCTAATAAGCCAAGTTTTCCTGAATTAATATATTTACTATAATTTTTTTCTTATGAAATGATAAAGCAACCCTTTTCTCTATGTATGAGGTCAATTTTTTTTTATTGGAGTTAAAATTAACGTAGATATATGACCGAACCTAACCAACCCTACCTAACCTAACCTAACCTATATTTATAGGTAAGGTTAGGTTAGGTAGCCAAAAAAAGCTAGGTTAGGTTAGGTTAGGTAGGTTAGGTAGACGAAAAAACATTAATTCATGAAAACTTGGCTTATTAGGCAAATCGGGCCTTGAATAGTAGGCTGAGAAGTGCGTTCTGGCTATTAGGTACGACATATATATATATATATATATATATATATATATATATATATATATATTCGATTTTCCTTACTACTTACATGGTGCCAATTGAGGAGTTCGTGACAGGAGCTTGTTATAAGGACAGGTGTTCAACGCAGGCAACACGCGCGGAGAACCACCCTCTGCTTGCCGACACCATGTCCAGGATAACATTTACACCCCATAAATCCTCTGGAGGTGTTGCCACAAGGACCACGATAGCCACGGTCGAGCGCCCGCCTTTGGCTGCAGGAGCCAGGAGGTAAAAATAGTGATTTGGCGCCTAATATTCCCTCCCCTCTGGGATTACAAGACTGCGCATGCTCTCCTGGAGCTGGTAGTTTCTGCCGTGGGGACCCGACTATTTTGGCCGCTGAATCACTCACGCACACAAAAGGATAAAATATTAAAGTGTTTCTGAATAGCCATTTAATGATATTCACTTCATGCTGATGGTACTTTCGAGTTAGCTAAGGCGTTCAATCACGTACATTAAGGTAGAGGTTACAATTGCCCGCGTGTGTCGAGTTACTCGGAACGTCAAGCGTCACATGTGTACATACATGGCTGCGCGTGCTAAGAGTAGCCTAGCTCCCTCGTGGGCACGACAGCCGGCTCCCTCGTGGGCGCGACAGCCGGCCCCCTCGTGGGCACGACAGCCGGCCCCCTCGTGGGCGCAACAGCCGGCCCCCCTCGTGGGCACGACAGCCGGCCCCCTCGTGGGCGCGACAGCCGGCCCCCCTCGTGGGTGCAACAGCCGGCCCCCTCGTGGGCACCACAGCCGGCCCCCTCGTGGGCACGACAGCCGGCCCCTCGTGGGCACGACAGCCGGCCCCTCGTGGGCACAACAGCCGGCTAAGGAACAGTAGCCACTTGCCATGTATTCCGGAAACGTCATATTTTGCTTCAGACGCCAAACAAATAACGGCCTCAAAGAGCAGACACTTTGTGTGAAACGAATGAGCTAAAACAAGTGACATTATATATTACTTCGCAAAACAAAAGTAACCTCGCGGACCGTGTTATAGCGCAGGTGTCAAAATAACCAACAAAGACCTGGGGCCGGATTCACGAATCAGTTACGCAAGAACTTACGAACCTGTACAACTTTTCTCAATCTTTGGCGGCGTTGTTGTATTTATTAAGCAGTTCGTGAACCCCGAGGTTCTCTTTCTCTCTCTCTCTAACCATAAAGATTGACTTGTAAGCATCCTAGAAAGATGTACAGGTTTCGCAAAAGGAAAAGGATAGTTTTTATCTTGAGAATTTTCAAAGTATTCAACCCCTTTAAGAGGAGAAATCTCGCAGCCTAGCTATCAAGCCTCGCAGCCTAGCTATCAAGCCTCGCAGCCTAGCTATCATGCCTCGCAGCCTAGCTATCATGCCTCGCAGCCTAGCTATCAAGCCTCGCAGCCTAGCTATCATGTCTCGCAGCCTAGCTATCAAGCCTCGCAGCCTAGCTATCAAGCCAGAGTCGTAGCCTCACTCAAGATGTGGCGTCATTCAGCGCATCAACGAGAATACTGATTTAATATACCTATTAAAAAGAGTTGTGATTATACTTATCATGTAACGTGGTATAATTATAAGCTGTGACTCTACTTATATAACGTGCTGATATACCTATGATGTGTGATTATACTGATTATGCTCACAACGAAATGTATAAAGCGTGTTTTTTTTCTTTGAGTTCAAGGTTAACGTAACTAAAAACACCACAAGTTTGATTCACACAAGTAAACAAGAAAAAACTAAATAATGTAATCGCGATTAAAACAAATTAAATGGGATTTTAGAAACGATATAATTGGATTTTTTTTAGTTTGCTGCCAAGAGGACGCGAGGATATTTGTATATAGACTCATGGGGAGCTGCCATATTTAGATATATATTCCCATGGAGAGCTGCCGTAATTAGATATAGACCCATGGGGAGCTGCCATATTTAGATATAGACCCATGGGGAGCTGCCATATTTAGATATAGACCCATGGGGAGCTGCCATATTTAGATATAGACCCATGGGGAGCTGCCATATTTAGATATAGACCAATGGGGAGCTGCCATATTTAGATATAGACCAATGGGGAGCTGCCATATTTAGATATAGACCCATGGGGAGCTGCCATATTTAGATATAGACCCATGGGGAGCTGCCATATTTGGATATAGACCAATGGGGAGCTGCCATATTTAGATATAGACCCATGGGGAGCTGCCATATTTGGATATAGACCCATGGGGAGCTGCCATATTTAGATTCGGCCCTAAGGGGGCCTGACAGCTCAGTGGACAGCGCTTCTTATTCGTAGTCCTGAGGTTCCGGGTTCGATCCCTGGTGGAGGCGGAAACAAATGGGCAAAGTTTCTTTCACCCTGATGCCCTGTTACCTAGCAGTAAAATAGGTAACTTTAAGTTAGACAGCTGCTACGGGCTGCTTCCTGGGGGTGTGTAACAAAAAAGGAGGCCTGGTCGAGGACCGGGCCGCGGGGACGCTAAGCCCCGAAAGATAACCTCAAGATAGATACGATGCGCCATTATATCCGTATACGAAAATCTGCCATGAAAGAATTAATGCTATCCATACCACATATCAAGTATGCGTTTTAAACGTAAAATATTTATTAGTAAAACATTAATACTAAAGTCAAGAAAAATTATTATGTGATGTATTATCAAAGCAATTATAGATATTCGTGTAGCACGCTGGCAACAAATAACTACTCCATAAAAATGGAGAAGTCTGATAAGTGAACCTCTGGATCAAATATAATTGCTGTACCAAACAAGTATAATCCTTGAAAAAAAATTTAAGAAGTATAATCCTTGAGAGCAATAATATTCCCAATTATCCACTCATGGCTGCCTAAAAACTAACTTTCAACTATGACCTTTAATAGTTAAATGCTTGCTGGTGGTCGACGAAATTACCATTGGCGAAAATTATGGCTTATTAGTGTTCCTACTAGACTTCCAATGAACTGGCTTAAGTGGAAACATCAACATTTCTAACAGGTTTCCAAAATCTCAAAACGGCTAGGCTTGTCAGTGGCTTCAAATTGCTACTCAGGGGGGTAGAAATAGCCTAATCTACTCTATCCCTTTGAGATGTATTTCTTTCTTATCTCAATAAACATACTTGAACTTGAAGGTCAGGGTTTCAAGCCAGTTTAATATACCTTCTGAGTGCATTATTAGCCTGAGAAGGTAATGAGTACATGTAGTCAGCCGTTGTGTGGTTTGTGATTAAGAAACCTTGCAGTAGCTTGAGAATATATGGATATATAAGCATCCAGTATGGAATTAGAGGTTCCTCCTTGCAAAGGGCGATGCTATGTCAACGGGACTGACATTCTAACTCGTCTTCCTAATAGAACGTCGCATGTTGACGTATTCTTTACCTAAAGTCAAAAATTGTCGTACTAGAACCAACCCGTCCTCCTAAAAAGAACGTCACTTTTGGCTCGTATGCGCGATATGGCCAAATTTGGACGTAATTTGAAATGAAATCGACTCACAAAAGTGACGTTCTGTTCCGTTTTCTATTTGAGTCGTCCCGCCTACGCGCAGACGTTATGAGAGGACACTACATTAACGTTTTTCATAACGTTTTGAAACTTTATGAGAATTTCCTGCCCACCTAACCTATCAGAGGACCCTTAACTTACTGTTGGTGAAAAACAAAATCCCACATTTATTTTAATTTTTTTTTCAATTTCAAATTACGTCCAAATTCGGCCATACGGGCAAACGGCCAAAAGCGACGTTCTTTTTAAGAGGACAGGTTGCTAGAACACGGTTGCGGCTCGGGAAATATACATACTGTTCCATTTTCTGTTTTGGGTCCTCTGGTAGGTTAGGATAGGAGACTTTAGTACGACAATTTCTTGACGTTTGGAAACCTTAGGAGGACGGGCTTGATATTCAGTTGTTGGCCAAACTTAGCGGTGGTTAACGTGACTGACCGAGAGAAGCACACATACCTGTGTGTGTCTGTGAGCGATCAACATTTGCAATGGCATCAGAGTCCATGATCGCCCTTACAATGACACGAGTGACCATAATCTCCCAATAGCTTTATTGCACAGGATCAACCGTGCTATTGCTTGAATATACACGATCACCCATGCTTACAGTGTTAGCAAATAAAAAGGAATTAACGCAGGAAATAAGATCTTAAAAGATCCTTCCGTATACATGTCACAGTGCACACAACACAGATTGATTGATGAAGATTAAGCCACATAAAAGGTGGCACGGGCATGAATAGCCCGTAAGTGGTGGCCCTTTTGAGCCATTATCAATATCAAGAGCTGATACTGGAGATCTGTGGAGGTGCGACTGCACCCTGCGTGACGAGAGATGTCTCCTGTGCACAACACAGTTCGCCAACAGACTTTAATATCAACCTAACCTAACCCAACCAAGCCAAACTTAATCTATTTGACCATACCCAATCCGGACTTTCTTTTCAGGGATAATCCCTGCGCGGGCCCTAAGCCTCTGGCTGGCCCACTAAGTGTTGCTGAACACACAATAGTACGGCTCAAGCCTCATGAAAAAAAAAAGTTAGCGATGACCTTGAAACTTGAACCAGTACCGCATCATCATTGTTTTTTTATATATACACACATCTGCTGCGTCACCCCATCCACCAGGCTTTGAATTAAAACCAGTTCAAAAGCTGGTTAAGTATACATAGCTTTCCCTATATGGTATATAATATGTTTAAACACACGACGGGGTGAAATTGAGTAAAAAAAGAAAATCTACAATTCAACGAGCCCCCCCTGGCTAACAAATCTGGATAAGCGGTTTATTTTTAGATAAAATTGTACCTTGTATTCTTCAAGTAACGGGGACGCTAACATATTGTTTACCTAACGGGAGGATACTAGATCAGTGCTAAGGTTGTGGGCTGTCAGGGGAGTTTACTTTCAAACGGAACTATGCACGACGTTCCATTTCTAACACGTGGGAGTTTAGTTTGGTGCATTTATGATGTTGGCAGTGCCCGTTCTGCAGGTGGTAGTGACCGTCATATCATGATATGAGTGAAGACGCTCATATCATGCCAACATGGCCCCTGTAGGGCCGAGTTAGGCACATCATGCCAGCAGTACGAACGAGGGAATAATAGCCTCGTCGTAACTAAATCCTAAATTCTTTTTTTGTTGCATCACCCAGGCTTATTTTCAATAGGCCTGTATACCATTTTTTTTTTTTTTTTTTTTTTTTTTTTTTTTTTATTATTTTCTACCACAGACGTGGCCACACATTTACAATGCTAACCAGCATATATACATTTTCTTCTGTCCTCCATGGACAGGGTTAGAGAAGTGTTAAACATACAGTTCAAGGGTTTATTGAACACTCAACCACAGAAGGTGATTCGGTGCTTTTAAAATGCTAAGCTAACCTACATACGTAAATACAAAGATACACAGATTTACGTACGCCCTACATAAAGTATTAGATGTGTCTTTTACATAGTGTCATTAATGTACATTCACAAAGGTGAAATGTAATTCTGATCAGCTTCCATATTTGCTTTATACCCATACATATACATACACACACACATACACATACATATATACACACATACATGCATTCACATACATTTGTCTCATTTACCCTGACAGGGTGAGGTAGCTGATAAAGAAACTAGTGTGCAATTAAGCACTTAATCACTGAAGGTGATGAAGGTGCTTTTACAAGCTCAGGTTATATAGTTACATCACATACATACATTGTATGATTGATACATTACATGGTCAATTTTGGATACAAGTCCAATATATCATCAAGTGTTCCAGTACTCATATAGTAACTACAGAGTTCAGCATACCTTAGCCCAGGAGGGCGAAAGTCAGTCAGTATGGGACATTCTACAATATAATGTTCAAGAGAGTGCATGTTTTCTCTTTCACAAAGTTGACACATTGTGTACTCGACATTTGGGTTTTGAGAAAGCTGCCAGATACGTCTATATCCCAGGCGTATTCTGGCCACTATAACATCACATTGCCGGGTTCTTGTTCTATTAGTCCCATATGTGAATGTCTCCTCACGATATCTATCATAATATTTAATGCTACAACTTTCAGGTCTTTGAGAATTTGTTAGGTCGGTGAGATTTTCATTAGATATTTGTTTAAGTATTCTCTTTGTCACTGCTAATGAAACACCCATATCAATTTCTACCACTGGTTTTCTGCAAGCTGACTTAGCAAGCATATCAACAGTGTCATGCCTTGAGATGCCAACATGTGATGGTATCCATAGGAATTTAATCTCAAATCTGTTTTCTTTGGCAGCTAAAACATTCATTCGAATATCACTGACTATTTTCTGGGTGTCACTACTATGTGCGTTCAATGCCAGGAGTGCACTCTGCGAGTCACAGTATATAAGTCCACTGCCTTTGTCTTTTAAAAATTCAGTGGCAAGGTATATGCCTGCAAGTTCGGTTTGAGTTGTACTTGCCCAGTCATTGACGCGCTTCATTGCTGTATGTACGAGAGAAGATTGTTCAAATATGTTACATGCACATCCGGTACATCGTCCACCTTCTTCTACAGAGCCGTCGGTATAGCACTGATAAACATCGTTACCCATACTCTGAGTACTTTCAGTGATGCTTTTCAGTGTTAACTGTTTTAACAATGAAGTGTGCACACTATCTTTCTTGGGCGCATTTACAAAATCAACTGATAGATCCCAGTTATCCCATGGAGTAATTGGCTGATTAATCATTAGTCGAGTTGGGTACATATTTAATATTTTGATGGAGTTGGCTACCTTGTAGAACCAATATACATAATCAGATTTCGTTCTTCTTCTATAGACCTCAGGTGAGTGTAGCATATTAGAAAGTTTAGCTTGAAACTTCATGTGTTGTCTAGATCTACTCAATGCCTTCACGCCGAAAACTGTGCTAATAGACAAGATTCTCTCACCTATGGTAGGTAATTTTAACTCTGCTCTCATGTTAACTATTCTCGTGGACTTTGGAGCCCCAAGGATGAGACGCATAGCTTCATTTTGCAAGGTTTCAAGAGATTTCAGCTCTTTGTCAGTATACAGTGTGAGATGTAGAGCATTGTAGTCAATCACAGAGCGTATAAATGATACATAAAACATTCTAGCAAGTCTCACGTTAAGCCCATGATTGACACCAACAAGGACCCGCAAGGGCTTTAATCTCTCCCAAAGTCTCCTCTTGAGAGAAGAAAGGTACCCAGGGTCGTTAATGGGGACACCAAGGTATCTGTAAGACTCGCAGTTCTCAAGTGCTCGCCCATCTATATGATAATTGGGTGGTGGAATACCACATGGAATGAGGGCACGAGTTTTCTGTACAGAGATAAGGAGGCCACATTCCTCAGCTCTAGTAGCAAAAGCGTCGAGCAGAACTTGCATTCTAGGCTCGGTGGCAGCCTGTAAACATATATCATCAGCACAACAAATGACAGTGTCTTCATTATTAGTTGGAAGATCTTTAATAAGTTTATGCATCAGAACGTTGAACAATAAGGGACTGAGGACCCCTCCTTGTGGAGTTCCCAGTTCAAAGTGTTTGCTCTCTGTGCTTTTAACACCATTAAACAAAACATATGCTGTTCGATTAGACAAATAGCCCTTTATCCATTTCAGTAATTTTCCTTGTATTCCCAGCTCGGCAAGCTGTTCCAGTATGATTCCTCTGTTTGCTGTATCAAAAGCTGCTGCTAGGTCGATGAAGACTGTTTGGGGGGAAGCTTCAATATGTGCGAAGTACTCAGCAAAACAGTGTTGTGTACTGAGCCCAGGCATAAATCCAAACAGTTGGGGTGACAGGTGCCCCTGTATACGATACATGAGTCGGTTAAGAACAATACGTTCAAGCACTTTACAAACACACGATGTTAAAGATATGGGTCTATAATTATCTGAGTGTGGTTTGGGGATAGGAACAATGACACTCTTTGTCCAAGCATCAGGTAATACTCCTTCACGTAAACTCATTCTGTACAACACTAATAGTGGATTACCTGGTACGTGTGAGACTAATCTCAGTAGACTGTAAGTAATACCATCCTCTCCAGGAGCAGTTGATTTTCCCATCTTTAGTGCATGATTTAATTCCCATTCAGTTACATCATTAAGGTCCGACACGTCGATAGCTGTACAGGCAAGATTGATGGTTCGTTGTCTGTTGGGGCGTGTGTCATCAAGTTTGTGCTGTATGTTAATTGGGAGTGAGTCGTAGCTTGATGTTAGTGCCCATTGGCTGTATACCATTGCCTGGCTTACACTGTTAGGTTAAGTTGATTATTTTAACAAATATGTTTAGGCCTGTTTTCGAGTTATATTTGTTGCATTGGCTAGTTAGGTAAATTTGCCTTGCAGTCTCGGAACGCAAGGATTTGCATTCATAGCTAGTCACAGCTGAAATGCTCAGTATTTTGTATGTTGAATATGCAATAGTTAAATTATAATAATATATGCAAATGAGAGAGGCATACTTTGTGCTCTTTAATCAAAACAATATCATGTAATTTGCATATCTTGGGTCTAGCATGTTGTATTTAGCATATTGAGTATCATTTTATTTGTGTGCAACCAGCAGTTCCTGTTATGTTTTGAGATTATAAATACAGGTATTTAGTTCAGACCACTTAGGGACATGGGGAGGTTACTTACTTACTCAGATCTTTCTACCAGTCGGCTGATGCGTTTTTGATTTCAAAAACTAATGTCCTTAGTTATGGCAGCCAGTGTGAATATTACATACAAGTTCCGGAGAGTAACGTATTGGAGTAATGTAAAATGTTGGCAATGTACACATTGCACACATAAATTACAATTGCACGATGCATCAAATGAGCAAATCCACAAGAGCCGTGACGAGGATTCGAACCTGCGTCCGAGAGAATCCTCGTCACGGCCCTTGTGGATTTCTTCGTTGGCAATGTATTCTACACTTGTCAAAAATCAATATAAAAGATTCATGGAAAGTTGTTAGGAGTCTATTTGGCATCTCTTGGCTAGGGGGGCTGGCCAGCGCCACTCTGTAGCCAAAAGAGGCACACATCACAGCCCGTCCTCCTAAGGTTTCCTAACGTCAAGAAATTGTCGTACTAAAGACCCCCCCCCCCTTATCCTAACCTACCAGAGGACCCAAAACAGAAAACGGATCAGTATGCCAATTTCGCGAGCCGCTACCATTTTTCTAGTGCGACCATTTTTGGTCTAAGGTAGAGTATTAGTCAAAATGTGGCGCTCTATTAGGAGCACGGGTTGCACATCATGCCAGCCTTTCAACCGTAGCTCTATGCTTCATCAAATATTCTCTCACCAAACTGTCCTCTCAACTAATAGGTCACATTTGTTACGTTATCCTAACCATCGCTACAAATGTAGCGTATTAAGTATTGATTAACAAATATTCACGTTTTCTATGCATCGGACTCTATAGTTTAGGGGGAAGGGGGGGGGGGGGCTAGGAGGAGGGTAGGGAGGGGGGGGGTTCGTGGACTTCTGGTTAGACAAAAGTTGCATTTTTACAGAGTAGCACATCGAGAGTCCTAACAGAGTTGTCGTCATTTTCCTGTTTTACGGGCTATTCATACCCGTGCCACCTCTATCACATGCCTCTGTATGACTAACCATCCTGTGATGGGGATTGTTTAGCATCATGTAGTCCGCCAAGGTCTTTTTGCGCTACCACTCACAGGAAAAAGATCGTTTTTGCGCTACCGCTCACAGGATGAAGATCTTTTTGCGCTACCGCTCACAGGATGAAGATCTTTTTGCACTACCGCTCACAGGATGAAGATCTTTTTGCGCTACCCCTCACAGGATGAAGATCTTTTTGCGCTACCCCTCACAGGATGAAGATCTTTTTGCGCTACCCCTCACAGGATGAAGATCTTTTTGCGCTACCGCTCACAGGATGAAGATCTTTTTGCGCTACCGCTCACAGGATGAAGATCTTTTTGCGCTACCGCTCACAGGATGAAGATCTTTTTGCGCTACCGCTCACAGGATGAAGATGAAGTGCACAGTAAACTAACCGCCTCCGGTGGCAACAATGAAAGGTCACACTTACCAGAACAGGATGAAGGTCAACGCCGTACATGTCGAGCCACTTGACCTTCTCCAGGTAGCACATCTCCGCCTTGGACGGCACCTGTCCACTGTCGTACAAGGAAAACCAGTCATTAGTGTGTCTCCTCCACAACACATCAGGTGTGTGGCAGAAGATATAAGTCAACTGCACCCAGATTCACGAAGCAGTTACGCAAGCACTTACGAACCTGAACATCTTTTCTCAATCTTTGACGGCTTTGTTTACAATTATTAAACAGTTAATGAGCTCCGAAGCACCAGGAGGCTGTTTATAACAATAACAACAGTTGATTCTGAAGTTTTAATGCTTGTAAACTGCTTAATATATGCAACCTTAACCAATTAATTAATTCTCGTACTGTTACTGAGCTTTACCTTCGATAAGAGGCACATAATCGATTCAGGAACTGAACCCTCTAGTTCGTTTAGCTAAGCAAATAACAATCTTTTGACGCTAGTTACACAATTATTAATGTTATATATACATGTACACATACTCATCTTGAGATTATCTTGATTATCATAATTTACCTTCAAGTACTCTGGCTATCAGAGGTGATGGTCACAGCGCGCCCTATACTGCCTTGGGCCCCCTCCCATGGTGACTGTCCAGCTCCTTCTCCCATGTTGACTGCTGTTTGGTCCACCTCCCGCCTATCTCCTTTCGCACACACATCTACATCCGATTCTTTTATTTTGATGGGGATGGGAGGGGTGGGGTGAGAGGGGGGGGGAGGAAGAGATGTGGTAGGCATCCATCAGTCTCAGGAGACTATGGAATTGCGCTCTGGTTGTCGGTCTGGAGTGGCCTCTCCAGGGCGCAAAGCCAGGGTAGGTTGATACGGAGAAGCTGTTACCAAAGCAGCAGGTACACCCCCGCCCCCAGAGATGGGACTTACACATTCACACTCAGTCCAAGTATTAACCAGCTATGGTGTCTGATCTTCATTCCTCTCCTGTGTCCTCACTTTTCCTAGTCTTATTCCCTCTCCCCTTCCTTCCCCCCCCCCAACTTCCCTCTTTCTCAACTCAGGCGCTTATATCAGTCTTCAAGTCTTTAAGGCTTCACCTGACGACAACATTAACATACTCCGTGGACCCTTACATTATACACTCTAACTTCTCTCTCTCTCCTCAAAGTAAAGCTATATCTGCTTCCCTGTACCTTCAGTACCCTCTCTTTCTCCACCTCTCCACCACCCCAATTCCTGATTCTGTCATCTAGGGGGCCTATTACGCCTTGCCCCACCCCTTCCTTCCACTCCCCACTCTCACTTCACCAGGACTTAAGAATTACATAAAAGAATTCTTAATTCTTAAATTAAAATTAAAATTAAATTAAATTAAAATTCTTAAGAAGAATGGGAGCCGGTCGGCCGAGCGGACAGCACGCTGGGCTTATGATCCTGTGGTCCTGGGTTCGATCCCAGGCGCCGGCGAGAAACAATGGGCAGAGTTTCTTTCACCCTATGCCCCTGTTACCTAGCAGTAAAATAGGTACCTGGGTGTTGGTCAGCTGTCACGGGCTGCTTCCTGGGGGTGGAGGCCTGATCGAGGACCGGGCCGCGGGGACACTAAAAAGCCCCGAAATCATCTCAAGATAACCTCAAGATAAGATACAGAATCTGTATATTGGCCCACGAGCGGCAGTCTCATACCATTACGGGCTCACCATAGCCCGTGCTACATGGACACTTCGTCCTGAGTAGCTAAATCTGAAACAACAACAACAACAGTCTCATCGCACACAGCACCGCTCCTGTGCCAGGTAAGTCCACTACGGGCTCACCGTAGCCCAGGCTACTTCCCCCGCTTCTGTACCAGGTAAGTTACGGGCTCACCATAGCCCGTGCTACTTGGAACTAGTTCCGAGTAGCTGAATCTATAACAGTCTCATAACCACTCACATCAGTTTTTTGTGAAGTTCGGCGATCTTGTTCTCGAGGGCGACCGTCTGGGTGGTGACGAACCGGAACTCTGAGACGTAGCCGGGGGAGTGTCGCCTGGGGTCGTAGTCGCCAAGCTCAGCTGCGGATCAACAAACACCACAGTCAAACGGCATTCAACTCACGGCCAAAGGTCAAGCGGCCTTCAGTTCATGATCAAAGGTCAAGCGGCCTTCAGTTCATGGCCAAAGGTCAAGCGGCCTTCAGTTCATGGCCAAAGGTCAAGCGGCCTTCAGTTCATGATCAAAGGTCAAGGGTAACACCTAGAATAATTATGACCCGTTTTTTTTAATAGCTTAAAACTGGTCAATGTGTGACATAGTACAAACCTTTACACGAGAAACAGGTAAATAGTGATGGCTGATAATCCACCTGATGGAAGCCGGTCGGCCGAGCGGACAGCACGCTGGGCTTGTGATCCTGTGGTCCTGGGTTCGATCCCAGGCGCCGGCGAGAAACAATGGGCAGAGTTTCTTTCATCCTATGTCCCTGTTACCTAGCAGTAAAATAGGTACCTGGGTGTTAGTCAGCTGTCACGGGCTGCTTCCTGGGGGTGGAGGCCTGGTCGAGGACCGGGCCGCGGGGACACTAAAGCCCCGAAATCATCTCAAGATAACCTCTCCAACAGTGATTTGTTAGCCTTGATGACTGGAAAAGGCCCCTAATGACACTGGAAAGTGTGGTTAACGTCTTCGACTCTAAGCCGAAGGCCCTCAGGGGTCAATTTTCAGGCAGCATAGACACGTTTCCTTTCACCTGATGCCTCTGTTCACCTAGCAGGAAATTGGAACGCAGGAGTTAGACAACTAGTGTGGATTCCGTGGTTGGAGAGGTCGGTAGTTGGCCGCTCTGAGGGATGTCGGTTAACCCCGACAGGGGTTAATTATTGTATTTATGTATGGTTTAGGATTTATGTATTATTGTATTTATGTATGGTTTAGGATTTATGTATTATTGTATTTATGTATGGTTTAGGATTTATGTATTATTGTATTTATGTATGGTTTAGGATTTATGTATTATTGTATTTATGTATGGTTTAGGATTTATGTATTATTGTATTTATGTATGGTTTAGGATTTATGTATTATTGTATTTATGTATGGTTTAGGATTTATGTATTATTGTATTTATGTATGGTTTAGGATTTATGTATTATTGTATTTATGTATGGTTTAGGATTTATGTATTATTGTATTTATGTATGGTTTAGGATTTATGTATTATTGTATTTATGTATGGTTTAGGATTTATGTATTATTGTATTTATGTATGGTTTAGGATTTATGTATTATTGTATTTATGTATGGTTTAGGATTTATGTATTATTGTATTTATGTATGGTTTAGGATTTATGTATTATTGTATTTATGTATGGTTTAGGATTTATGTATTATTGTATTTATGTATGGTTTAGGATTTATGTATTATTGTATTTATGTATGGTTTAGGATTTATGTATTATTGTATTTATGTATGGTTTAGGATTTATGTATTATTGTATTTATGTATGTATTATGTAATGTATTTCGTTGATTATTGTAAAATCAACGAAACTAGAAAAATATTTACTTATCTTATCTTATTTACTTACAATAAATTTATTTACGAGAATAATAAATTATGAGAATAATGTTCATTCGTCAGTTGGTCCCGGGTTCGATTCTCGAGCAGGGCAAGATTACTTACACCAGATACCTTTGTTCACCTGACAGTGAACAAAGGTAAAACAAAGGTGCACAATGGCTAAAAGAAAACCCACGAGTTAGTCGACTGTTGCAGATTGCATTCAGGGAAAGGTCAGTCTGTCTCTAAATGACATTTGCATAACTCAGAAATCCCGGAACTTGCATGTAATTAAAACACAATTAGCTACAGATTACATTGCAGTATCTCCACACTCCTATTCTCTTTAAAGAAATTTATATATATATATATATATATATATATATATATATATATATATATATATATATATATATATATATATATCCTATTTCACATTAACCCCTTGCATTCTCATTTGTAAGTGAGAAAGAAAAGAAAATTAATAAATTTTTAAGCTAATTTGCTTAAGAAAATTAAACATTTTCATATGCAAATGAACAAAATGCTGTGCCTTGATTATTCTGCATGCTGCTTGTGCCTATAAGTTTATTCTTACCAACATTATGCCCGAAACGCTTTGCGTAATAGTGGCTTTAGGCATTGTATGTACTAGCTCTACCTATAAGTCAACCAATCTTTGTAAAAATTTCTTGTATGTATGTACCTTACCTAAATAAACATTTATTTATTTATATTTATTTGAATGTCAAGATGCTAAGTGTGCATATGGCCTTTTATCACAGCATTGACTTCAATTAATTTTCAGATTTTCTTGTATGCAAATTAACGTATGCCAATTTGGATAGGCTACTTCAATTTAGTTATAACAATGCAGGCGATGAGTCACAATAACGTGGCTAAAGTAAGTTGACGAGACCACACACTAGAAGGTGAATGGACGACGACGTTTCGGTCCGTCCTGGACCATTCTCAAGTCGATTGTGAGAATGGTCCAGGACGGACCGAAACGTCGTCGTCCCTTCACCTTCTAGTGTGTGGTCTGGTCAACTTAGTTATAACAAACCTGTCCCTAACAGCTTGAAGGATCTTAACAGGAATCTTGTCCTCGACATTTGGGAACCAAATGCCTCTATGATCATTCCCCATCTGTATATTGACCTTTTGTCCAATACGATCACTAAGGTCACCTCAAGGACAAGGTCACCTCAAGGACGAGGTGTATTACAAGTATTACAAGGACAACTGTGGCACTTCTTCAAGAAATAAATATACTGACACCTCTCGTCAAATAAACAAACATTTACACATGAAAACAAAATTATACGTTGTCAAATAAAAAACAATGGATATACTAGGTCACATAAAAATCTAAACATTTATACTCGTATAATCAAGAAGAATCGCAGAGGGGAGGAATTTTTGGGGGTTTTTAATTATCATGGGAAAGCGTCAAGCCGTTACATATAGCACTTGGAAGGGGTCAGGATAAGGATTTGGGATGGGACAGGGGGTTAAGGAATGGTGCCCAACCACTTGTGGACGGTCGGAGATTGAACGCTGACCTGCATGAAGCGAGACTGCCGCTCTACCGTCCAGCCCAAGTGGCTAGGCTTTGGGAACTGTACATAATTACCCTGCATGGAAGGAACAAGTTCCACCAAAATACCATCCAGGTCATGTGGGGACGAGGCATCCACCCTGTGGTCAACCCGTCCTCTTAAAAATAACGTCACTTTTGGCTCGTATGCGCGATATGGCTAAATTTGGAAGTAATTTGAACAGGGTAGTGGTTAAGGCGGTCTCAGCTTCAACACTGGGACTAGTCTCCTCTGGTACTACATGTAGCCTATCGCAAGTTCAAGTTCAAGTATGTTTATCGAGACGAACAAAAATACATCTCAAAGGGATAGAGTAGCTTAGACTATTTCTATCCTCCGAAGCCTATTGCTACACTCCAGAGTCTGGAAGATTAATTTCCGAGAAAAATGTACATGGAATGTGATGGTTATCTATAATGGTACACTAAAAGCACCATTCAGACACTTCACACCTGCTAGTCTAGCGTGTACAATAATAAAACTTCCCTGTTCCCCAGACCAAATCTCCTGCCAAAGTGCTCACGCGGCATTTATAGGCTATATATATATATTTACGAAGCGTACTTGCTGCCTACGAGCATGTACTACTTCTACGACTTGGGCTTCAGAAAACAAAGGCCATAACTTACTACAGCAAACATCTATGTTATCGCACGACACTTTCTCCGTGTATCTGAGGGAACTGAGAAAGCATTAGTGTAGTGAGGGGTGGATGAAGTCAAATAAAACTGGCCCAGGCACCTCTGTCAGGGTTGGTCTTTGCAGGAAACAAACACTCTACTCCAGTACTGGAGTTCCTATTGTTTGGTGATGGTGATCGCTTTAGTGTCTAATACTAAGCTTTCTCTTTGATACCTACTTGATGGGGTTCTGGGAGTTCTTCTACTCCCCAAACCCCATGGGAGACATCTCCCGTCACGCAGGGTGCAGTCGCACCTCCACAGATCTCCAGTATCAGCTCTTGATACTGGTAATGGTTCAAAAGGGCCACCACTTACGGGCTATTCATGCCCGTGCTACCTTTTGGGTGGCTTAATCTTCATCATCATCATCCCCAAACCCGGCCTGAGGCCAGGCTTGACTTGAGATAACGTGGTCCAACAGGCTGTTGCTTGGAGCGGCCCACAGGCCCAAATATCCACCACAGCCTGGTTCGTCCGGCACACCTGTTATCAGGAGGCATCAAGGTGAAAGCACTAAGCCATTATGACTATATGCTATATAGCCATTATGACTATATATTTTTGCCCGAAACGCATTGCGTAATAGTGGCTTTAGGCATTGTATGTACTAGCTCTATCTATATATCAATCCATTAATGTAACATCACTTGTATGTATATACCTTACCTGAATAAACATATTTATTTATTTATTTATTTATATAACACAGCACTTTAAGGAACATAAAGATAAGGGAAGAAGCTGAAACGGAACGATGGAAAAGAACTTTGTTCAGCAACTTCAACCATAGGGGATTGAACACTGATCAGCAAGAGGCGAGCCGTCACTGTAACAACTGATCCACTGTAACGACCAGGATAGGGTCAACGAGTCGTAATACTCTAACTCGTGTCCCACTTTCAGTTCCTGGAAAATATGCTTAACATCCAACCTACGCGGCTCACTCCTTGATTTGATTGTTGCCGCCGAAGGCGGCTAGTTTATTGTGCACCCCATACTCATCCTGTGAGCGGTAGCGCAAAAGCATTACAGAGGGCACAAAAGGTCTTTATCAGACCTCATCTTAGATTATTACATAAACAATTTCATCTATCCTTCACACCTTATAGTTACAATGTCAGCAAGTTACAGAGAAAGTGTTATTACAAGAGCTACATATTTACAGTAAGTCATCATACATTAAAGGCTAACTCCTGATAGTAAATAACCTGGACCAAGTTTCATTAAACATTTACGAAACCTGTACATCTTTCCTCAATTATGGCGGCTTTGTTTACATTTATTACACAGTTTATGAGGTTCGAAATTTCACAACCCAAAGTTATTATTGTTATAAACAACAATGAAGTGCTTCAGAGCTCAAACTGTTTAATAAAAGTAGACAAAGCCAACCATAACGGAGGAAAGATTTACGAACCCGGAACCTTAGGACTACGAATGCCGAGCGCTGTCCACTCAGCTGTCATGCCCCCATCCATCACATCCATATTGAAGAAACAACAACATTGCAGGGTGATTGGTGAGGGGTAGGTGACCAACATCGGCTTGACGGGATCGGCCCTCCCTATTACTCCCAGTCAAGGGAGTTTAAGTCATTCCCTCTGAGTCCCTCCCATTAATGAAACCGAGGAGTCTCATTACGCACTGATGTTAGAGGAAAAAATCCTTTTCACCGGAGTGTTGCTCTAGGAAGGCAAAGATATGCGGACGAGGAGTCACAAGAACGTGGCTGAAATATGTTGACCAGACCACACACTAGAAAGTGAAGGGACGACGACGTTTCGGTCCGTCCTAGACCATTCTTAAGTCGATTGTGATTATGGTCCTTGACGGACCGAAACGTCGTCGTCCCTTCACTTTCTAGTGTGTATTTTGGTCAACAGGGGAAAGATATGGCGTCATAGTGACGTCACACTCAGAGGAATGATGCCGGCTCGACCCAGACTCCCAACACTTTATTAATGCAACATTTTAGGGAACGAAAGATGCAACGGTTTAATACAAAATATATATCTTCAAATAACAAAAAAAAAATATTGCAAAATATTCAAATTCTAATATACAACCTTGTAATAAAATAAATATAAAATATACATCTTATAAAATAAACAATACACCATATTTGGACAGTGTATTGGAGTATAATCAGCTTTCCTGAGAACATACTAGAGGGCTAAAAAAGAAGCCTATCGATACTTCCAGATTTTCATAAACAGAATCAAATTATCCTGTATAAGAAAATATTTAGAGACCTTGACTCCCTACCCATGGAGACTAGTAAGGCCATTATTCCCCCGGCCACACACTAAAAATAAAACCCTACCCATGGAGACTAGTAAGGCCATTATTCCCCCGGTCACACACTAAAAATAAAACCCTACCCATGGAGACTAGTAAGGCCATTATTCCCCCGGTCACACACTAAAAATAAAATATTAATTGTTTTAATATAAGTTGATATCGATCAAGGGGAATCCTCCGAGAGGAAGCCTAATGACTGGATATTGGGGTTAAAGACAGGGATAAATGGACAATATTTTTTAGCGATTACTTACAAATTCTGAGTGAGTGCGATCTTTATTAAGGATAATAACTAGTCTCTTGCAGTCCTCTTTTGGAGTTTTGACCAATAATACAAAGGGATTTAAAGTTACGTTCCCCACATACCTGAGAGACGAGGCTGCTGTAGCCACGAGCACAATGATAAACACAGCTCTTTATTCATCTGGAAGTCGTTAGGTACAGCAAGTAATCTTTAAATGAAAGCGTGGAATAATTTACGTACTTGAGTTCCTAGATACCATTCAGGAGCTGTGAGGAACAGCGGAATATAGTGTATCCTAGGATTGGTTTGGCCGACTAGGTGAATACAACTAGGTGAAAATACACACACACACACACACACACACACACACACACACACACACACACACACACACACACACAATCCCCAGGTTGCAACAGGTACTTATTTACTGCTAGACGAACAGAGGCATCAGCTGAAAGAAACTCTGCCCATTTGTTCCTGCGTCAGCCAGGAATCGAATCCGGGGCCATGGGCTAAAACTCGAGCGCTACCCGATCGGCCTTGAGGACCTGTCTCTGTGTGTGTACTCATCTAGTGAGTACTAGGTGATACTTCCACCTACTAGGTGAGTACATCCACAGTACTCACCTAGTGAGTACTGTGTGTGTATTTGCCATTTGTGCCGGCAGGATCGAGCTGCTAGTTCTTGGACCCCGCCTTTCTAACCGTCGGTTGTCTAATATACTGACTCTAGTCCAATTTTTCTCTATTATATCAACTACATACATATATAACACACAATGCCAGGATGCAATCCGTAACAGCTGTCTAACTTCCCAGGTACCTATTTACTGCTAGGTGAACAGAGGCATCAGGTGAAAGTGTAACTGCTCACTTTTTTCTACCTCGACCTACAGCCCATGTAACGCTGTCCACTCAACCGTGAGGCCGTGTCCTTACCTATTTGTGCCTGCAGGATCGAGCTTCAGCTCTTGAACCCTGCTTTTCTAGCGGCTGGTTGTAGCCCCAAGGGGTGCGCGCGCGTGCGCAGACACAGGAATAAATAAATAAATAAATAAATAAATAAATAAATAAATAAATATATATATATATATATATATATATATATATATATATATATATATATATTTTTTTATTTATTATATATATATATATATATATATATATATATATATATATATATATATATATATATATATATATATATATATATATATATATATATATATAACATTCTAAATAATAATCACCTTCCTTTTGTTATTCACGTACACATCTGGACTTGACAGCTGACTCAACCCATCATCATAAGAAAATCTTACTTATAACCCAAACAAAAAAACTCACATGTATTTCCCCGTTGTTTTAGATTCAGCTACTCGGAACAAAAGTTCCAAGTAGCACGGTCTATGGTGAGCCCGTAGTGGACTATACCTGGCACAGGAGCGGGGCTGAGTTGCATTCCCCCGTATACCGAGCAGAATATACCCGCGGGGCTGTAGGGGGACGAGGGAGCCCCTGGAGGCGGGGTGGTGGCGCCCCTGTCAAGCGTTGCTCTTATGGTCAAACTTGCCAACATTATGACTCTCAGAGACACTTGCGGCCAAGGATAAGCTGCAGCATCTTGTGTGGGGTGACGGGGAACTGAGGAGATAAATGAGGGGGAAGAGGAGAGGCGAGGATGATGAGAGAGGGTAGAGGAGAGAGGTAGGAGGATGAAAGAGGAATACTAAAAAACAATTGGATGGCTTCAACGTCTCGAGGAAGGATGAATATGGGAAGGAGGGTCAATATCACTAAAGGATAGAAAACGAGAAAACTGATCAATATTGATTGATCGCTTGATTAACGAACGAGGATAGAAACAAAATAAACATCAGAGGTCCGCGGTTGTTCAACGTCCTCCCAGCAAGCATAAGAAATATTGCCGGAACAACCGTGGACATCTTCAAGAGGAAACTAGATTTATTCCTCCAAGGAGTGCCGGACCAACCGGGCTGTGGTGGGTATGTGGGCCTGCGGGCCCCTCCAAGCAACAGCCTGGTGGACCAAACTCTCGCAAGTCGAGCCTGGCCTCGGGCCGGGCTTGGGGAGTAGAAGAACTCCCAGAACCCCATCAACCAGATATCAACCAGGTATCAAGGCATTACTTTAATTAATCACTTTAGCTCACTATTACATTCTAGTTTCATTAACATCAAAATCAATATATCAAACATTAACACTAAAATTTACATTGTCTTCATCCATACTATTATCAACAAAGTTATTAACTTATCATTTTCAACATACAATTTAGTATCCTTAAAAACCAATAATAGACTCGACCATATAGAAGTTAGCGTGGGTCGCTATGTCGACCGATCAGAGCATATATCGTAACATATTATGGCTTGAATATTAGTACAACTTTCCAGTTCATTAATACAAATCACGACACGTCAAAAGATGTTCTCAGTATATATATACACAGTATGTACTGTATTTATAAAGTGTGTTCAAGGGTTAAAGTCTTTCAAAAGATTCTTTTTTCTTTTTTAAAAAAGATTCGGTTAACATAATTTGCAAACTTTCTCGGGTAAAATACAATTATTATCACTAATCTTCAAACACGATTGAATATTACCTAACTCTTAAATACAAATCGTTGTACTAGTCGGTCAAACCAATTCTTCAATACACTATATTCCGCTGTTCCTCACAGCTCCTGAATGGTATCTAGGAACTCAAGTACGTAAATTATTCCACGCTTTCGTTTAAAGATTACTTGCTGTACCTAACGACTTCCAGATGAATAAAGAGCTGTGTTTATCATTGTGCTCGTGGCTACAGCAGCCTCGTCTCTCAGGTATGTGGGGAACGTAACTTTCAATCCCTTTGTATTATTGGTCAAAACTCCAAAAGAGGACTGCAAGAGACTAGTTATTATCCTTAATAAAGATCGCACTCACTCAGAATTTGTAAGTAATCGCTAAAAAATATTGTCCATTTATCCCTGTCTTTAACCCCAATATCCAGTCATTAGGCTTCCTCTCGGAGGATTCCCCTTGATCGATATCAACTTATATTAAAACAATTAATATTTTATTTTAGTGTGTGACCGGGGGAATAATGGCCTTACTAGTTTCCATGGGTAGGGAGTCAAGGTCTCTAAATATTTTCTTATACAGGATAATTTGATTCCGTTTCAAATTTTTTTTTTTTTACAATTCTGAAATGATGTATTAGAAGTCTTGTAGTCTGGAAGTATCAATAGGCCTCTTTTTTCCTCTTGATAACTAACCCTCTACTATGTATTGCTTATCTGATATGTTGAATATTTTTTTTTATTTTTTATTAGAAATTGTATCATTTATATTATATTTTTTTTATTTCGGTTTATAATAACGTTGTACCTTTTGTTGTTATTCATAGTTTACCAGAGTATTATTTGCCAAATAACGAAGTGTAAAATCAAAGTATATAGACCACAAAATTAATCAACAAATTACATTTTAAAATTACCGCCTGTAAATCCTAACAATGACACGAAAGCCGCCATGTAAACGATCACCTAATAGTGACTTCGTGCTCTGAAAAATTTAACTATCCACTTTAGTGGTCAAGAAAATGGCAGTTCCAGCCCCGTTCCTGTGCCAGGTAAGTCCACTACGGGCTCACCATAGCCCCGCTCCTGTGCCAGGTAAGTCCACTACGGGCTCACCACAGCCCCGCTCCTGTGCCAAGTAAGTCCACTACGGGCTCACCACAGCCCCGCTCCTGTGCCAGGTACGTCCACTACGGGCTCACCATAGCCCCGCTCCTGTGCCAGGTAAGTCCACTACGGGCTCACCATAGCCCCGCTCCTGTGCCAGGTACGTCCACTACGGGCTCACCATAGCCCCGCTCCTGTGCCAGGTAAGTCCACTACGGGCTCACCATAGCCCCGCTCCTGTGCCAGGTAAGTCCACTACGGGCTCACCACAGCCCCGCTCCTGTGCCAGGTACGTCCACTACGGGCTCACCACAGCCCCGCTCCTGTGCCAGGTAAGTCCACTACGGGCTCACCACAGCCCCGCTCCTGTGCCAGGTACGTCCACTACGGGCTCACCATAACACGTGCTACTTTGGAACCTTCGTCCCGAGTGGCTGAATCTAAAACCACAACAAGAAAGTGGCCCAGGCATGCATCCTGACTGCAAGACGGAAGATTACTTCTACACGCACGTCTAATCGCCCTCTTATTCATTTCATGCTGAATACCAACACAAATGTAAGAAATTTCACTTACAATTTAATTTTGTTTTACCAACAATCGTAAATTCCGCCCCTGTCAAAAATCATAGCCTAAACTTATGAGCTTCCTTGTTATTGCCAACGAAAGATTTTTTTAAATTATCAGGAGCAATATTTGGTCACGTGTGTAGACTAATTACCCAGTAAACTACCTAACTTATCGGTGCTTATAAAGAGTTTACTTTAGTCGTGGACTATGTTCAGGACTAAGGTCTACTTGGTCAATATGTAATATTGTGGTGGCCTTAATAATAACCTCGAGACGTTCATGGCTAGGCCTTAAGTCCAACAAACCTTGTTGGGCTTGTTCCTGTCTTCTCGGGCACTATACAAAATCAATAGTGCAAAAATCCTACCTTTTTTTTTAGTACAAGTCTTTATTTTGTGGAATTTTGACGGCGTGGTCGATTGCGTCAAAATAGTAAGGATAAGTTTAATCTCTAAGTGAACACCTACGACAAAGTGATCAATGTATTTTGTTAATTTGAGACGTCTTAATGTAAAAAAAAAAAGGTAACTCGCAAAATTCATAATAAAAGATCTTTTCTAACGGCACAAAGAAATGTTTTTCATCTGGTCTGGAGAGGACGACACGGACGGACTCTCCCTCAATGCCAACCTTTCAACAAGGGTCTCCATTACTCTGATAACATTCCTTTTGATGGTCCAGGCAGAGTGACTTTCAGCCGTTCACTGAGTCCCATTACATTAAACCCTCCACACAAAACCCAGCAATTATGGTCAAAATATTTGCAAACAAACAATAATTACCTTAGTTTGAAAGCAATGATCACTGTGGTTTGATAAGAGATTTATGTGGATGAAACATTTACAGCCATTATATCCACAACACCACAAAATAAATTCTCAAAGCAAAAGTATTTGTCCAAAATTGGTTTTAGAATTAACAGTGTGTGTGTGTGTGTGTGTGTGTGTGTGTGTGTGTGTGTGTGTGTGTGTGTGTGTGTGTGTGTGTGTATGTGTGTGTGTGTGTGTGTGTGTGTGTGTGTGTGTGTGTGTGTGTGTGGGGGTGTGTGTACTCACCTATTTGTACTCACCTATTTGTACTCACCTATTTGTGCTTGCAGGATCGAGCATTGACTCTTGGATCCCGCCTTTCCAGCTATCGGTTGTTTACAGCAATGACTCCTGTCCCATTTCCCTATCATACCTAGTTTTAAAAGTATGAATAGTATTTGCTTCCACAACCTGTTCCCCAAGGGCATTCCATTTTTCCACTACTCTCACGCTAAAAGAAAACTTCCTAACATCTCTGTGACTCATCTGAGTTTCCAGTTTCCACCCATGTCCCCTCGTTCTGTTATTATTACGTGTGAACATTTCATCTATTTCCACTTTGTCAATTCCCCTGAGTATTTTATATGTCTCTATCATATCTCCTCTCTCCCTTCTTTTCTCTAGTGTCGTAATGTTCAGTTCCTTCAGCCGCTCTTCATATCCCATCCCTCGTAACTCTGGGACAAGCCTCGTCGCAAACCTCTGAACCTTCTCCAGTTTCTTTATGTGTTTCTTCAGGTGTGTGTGTGTGTGTGTGTGTAGAGGCAGGAGCTGGGGAACAAACATTGGAAAGCACACATTGGACATCTTCAAGAGGAAACTAGATTTATTCCTCCAAGGAGTGCCGGACCAACCGGGCTGTGGTGGGTATGTGGGCCTGCGGGCCGCTCCAAGCAACAGCCTAGTGGATCAAACTCTCACAAGTCAAGCCTGGCCTCGGGCCGGGTTTGGGGGAGTAGAAGAACTCCCAGAACCCCATCAACCAGGTATCAACCAGTATCACACACTAGTTGATTGACAGTTTGAGAAGCGAGACCAATGAGCCGAAGCTCAACCCCTACAAGCACAACTAGGTGAGTAGAACAGAAACAGTTTACCCAGTTCGTCGGTGGATAGAACGCATACTTCTGGTCCACCACCAACTGAGTATATATATATTTTACTGGATGGGGTATCCGGCGGTGCCCGGGTCTCTGTATAACTCAACCAAGTTGGACAGTAGAACGCCGGCCTCGACTCTTGCAGGTGGAGACCATGCAAGTAGTTGAACGTCTGGTCTTTTCTCCGTCTTATCCTAAATCCTAATCCTCACATCCGTTGTAAGTGGCGTACAGTCATAATGGCTTAGTCCTTTCTCCTAATCCACCTTACCTTCCCATATGTACGTGTGTCTCTCTCTCAGAACATGTATTATCCATGCACAACAAGTACACAATGTAACCACAATGTTATTTGTTACTATTGATAAATACGATGTAACATTGTAACTACGTTGAGATAATCAGCTGCGAAACTGTCCAAAAAAATAATCTGGAAAACCAAACGAATACTTCAAACTTCACAAGACTCGTTGGGAGCCGCTAGAGGAGCCCATTTTTCTTTAAAGGCGGGCAATGGGACCGACCTCAACTTGTCTATGACAGTCTCCTACCACAATGTGTCACCCAGAAAAGTTGGTCTCTGTCTGTCTGTCTGTGTCTGTGTCTGTCTCTCGTGTATGTGTGTGTGTGTGTGTGTGTGTGTGTGTGTGTGTGTGTGTGTGTGTGTGTGTGTGTATTTCACGCGCAAAATCCAGTTTTCCCTTGAAATTAATTTTTAATGTCTGATAATACAGATCAAAATTATTTTTTCAACAAAATATCGACGCTTTCACAGAGCGCCCAGGAGACATGTTGAGACAGTTACTATATTAGCTAGGCTACTGCGTCGCGTCTGGGGGTCCTCATATTAGTAAGAAGCATAAACATAATTACCACCTGCTGTGGTTGAGTACTCATTCCACAATACCTTATATCGCAGAACAGATCTGTAACCCTATGTAGGAGACGAAAATATATACATATATACTACTTAACATTGTAGAAATGAGTGTCCAAGTCTGTCGTAGAAATGAAACATATCGCCGCTGTGGACCCGGCGAGGCTACCGGCCGATGCTGGCTAGTTGAATGGTCTACATTCTAGAACCCTAGAGGGAGTTTTTTTTATTCAACTGGGGACACTAGAGCCTGATTTAAGGGTGACTTAGGGCGGGCGCTCTGAACTGAGCGCGGGACAATCTCGATACTTTATCTGCGCACCAATAGAATTAACACTTCATCCCGACTTATTGTACCAGATTTGCTCAGCCCACATCAGCACACACACAAGCCATCACCCACACCACCCATCACCCACACCACCACACAACCCATCACCCACACCACCACACACACAAGCCATCACCCACACTACCACACACACAAGCCATCACCCACACCACCACACACAACCCATCACCCACACCACCACACACAACCCATCACCCACACCACCACACACAACCCATCACCCACACCACCACACACAACCCATCACCCACACCACCACACACACAAGCCATCACCCACACTACCACACACACAACCCATCACCCACACCACCACACACACAACCCATCACCCACACCACCACACACACAACCCATCACCCACACCACCACACACACAACCCATCACCCACACCACAACACACAACCCATCACCCACACCACCACACACACAACCCATCACCCACAACACCACACACAAAACCCATCACCCACACCACAACACACAACCCATCACCCACACCACCACACACGACCCATCACCCACACCACAACACACAACCCATCACCCACACCACCACACACACAACCCATCACCCACACCACAACACACAAAACCCATCACCCACACCACAACACACAACCCATCACCCACACCACCACACACACAACCCATCACCCACAACACCACACACAAAACCCATCACCCACACCACAACACACAACCCATCACCCACACCACCACACACGACCCATCACCCACACCACAACACACAACCCATCACCCACACCACCACACACACAACCCATCACCCACACCACAACACACAAAACCCATCACCCACACCACAACACACAACCCATCACCCACACCACCACACACACAACCCATCACCCACACCACAACACACAACCCATCACCCACACCACCACACACAACCCATCACCCACATCACAACACACAACCCATCACCCACACCACCACCACACACAACCCATCACCCACACCACAACACCACCACAGTACGGCAAGCTTCACCATCTGGAGCCCCTCACCACAAATCACCACCCCAGCGCCTGCATCAGTACGAAACTTGTTCACTAGTCCCACATTTACAACTCGTCTTGCTAGAGGGCATTTACGTTGCTTTCTGCATCAATTTAACCAGCATTATCGTTGGCCAACTTCTTAGGTGCCGTTGATAATCCTCTTAAGTACACTTAAGTTCTTCAGTACATTTTCCCAACCAGTTCGGCTGGACGGTAGAGCGACGGTCTCGCTTCATGCAGGTCGGCGTTCAATCCCCAACCGTTCAAGTGGTTGGGTGCCATTCCTTTCCCCCCGTCCCATCCCAAATCCTTTTCCTGACCCCTTTCAAGTGCTATATAGTTGTAACGGCTTGGCGCTTTCCCTTGATATTTCCATCCCTCTTCAGTACCTTATAGTTCTTGGGGAAGCCTTCCCGAGGTCAGACACTGTTCAGCAGGAGGCTGCGAAATCTATCTTACCTTTTAATTACCTGTATATATATATATATATATATATATATATATATATATATATATATATATATATATATATATATTATATATATATATATATATATAAACATAACAAAGGCGTTAATGCCAAGACTTTGTATATCAGTTAAAACGAATTCTAAATATTATTATTATTATTTTTATTAATAATAATTACTGCTGTCGGGAACAGGAAGAATGTACAAAGGCTATTACAGGTCCCCCCCCCCCCCCCCTCAACCAGACCATCCCCAGGACCCAACCCATAACACTTCCCTAACTCCGGCGAGCACCCATTTACCGCCAGGTGAAGAAAGGCATCAGGTGAAAGGATACGTGCCCAACCGTTTCTGTCCTACATGGGAATAAATTCCAGGACGTTGACCACCGTCTTACCTCCGCAGTCAAATCTAAAAAATTCCTTAGGAACAGCAGAAGGGGTTACAAGAGATGAAGGAATTAAGACCTTCAAATATTATAAAAATCCTGTAATAATACTATATAAATTCTCAACATTATATTCAACACCACCAGAACAGTGATCGCAGCCCACCACTAACTTACGGCTGCTTAAGTCCAACATTTTTTAAATAAATCGATACACAATGAAAGTTGGAACCGAAGGCCCAGGAAAGCTAATGATAATATTCTAAAAATGAGAATTTATACAAGAGAATTATACAATAGAATACAACACAATAATAAATGGTGTACTTACACTGGACGGCGTAAGAGCCGAGCTCGGCGGCCAGGTCCTGAGAGATGGGGAGGCGGCCCTGCAGGATGTCCTGTTTCACCTGCAGGAAGAACTGGTACCTGAGGAAGGAGACACGAGACAATGTTACAATGTGTCCCTCTAAACCACATTAACTAAAATTACCACATTGTAATGATGTTAAATATAACAACGTCTTTCTTTTAAGGTTCGTTTACTTCTCTGGTCTGAAATTAGTATCTGTGAAAATTTAAGCAAATTAATACTTTTAAACTATGTAAAAATTTACTACAACTCGATAGCAAATCTATATATATAAAATATTGTTTGACTCTTATTTTTGTTCGAGGTTGGAGTCCGGACTTTTAGGGGGACTCCGAACTACCAAATTTTGCAGGGTGAGTGGTGGCTGGTTGGGGATCGTTATAAGAGCGTCGAAGTCGACCCCCATTCCCTCCCTATGCATAAAACGGCAAATGCTACTACAGAAACTGGCCGGTGGGGACGTGGATGTACTCCGGAAACTCATACGAGCTGAGAACTTTCGTCTCAAATTATCTTGCCTTTGAAGCCTCGCGAATTTGGCAACTATTGCGAGTTTTATCTTGAGAAATGTCAGTCGTATGATCAAATCATACGTAAGACTAGGGGCCAGATTCACGAAAGCACTTACGCATACATTTACGAACCTGTACATCTTTTCTCAATCTTTGGCGGCTGTTTCCAATGATTAAACAGTTAATCAGCTCCGAATCCCCAGGAGGTTGTTTATAACAATAACAACAGATGATTGGGAAGTTTTCATGCTTGTAAACTGTAAGAAATGTAAACAAAGCCGTCAAAGATTGAAGAAAGATGTACACGTTCGTAAGTGCTTTCGTGAATCTGGCCCCAGAATTATGTTTATTCAGGTAAAGAGTACATACATTGAAGATGACTTACAACCATAATGTTGGATTTAAAGATAGAGCTAGTACATACAATACCTAAAGCCACTAATACGCATTGCGTTTCAGGCAAAAAAACTATTCGACAAAGCTTAGGTTAGGCTATGTTAGGTACGGCAGGTTGGGTTGGCGAACGTGCAGCCCGTCCTCCAAACAAAGATCCAAAAGTGATTCCATGCACCCGCCAAACCCCCTGTTTATGAATGAAAAGCGGTTTACACACGACTCACAACTGCTGACGTTCGAACATATCCGGAACAAGTGCTTCACTGACGAATTTTGTTCGAACCACAACGCTGTAAATGCTTCACCCACGTACTACAAATACAAATAATCGCCAACAGAACCTAAACACTTGACCTAACCTAACCTATGCCTATATATACACAATATGCTAATATATTATAATATTAATTTATACTTGAGAAAATTCCCGTTTTGGATGAACAGCATGTTAAAATTTATGAATGCGTCTGTGGGGTCGACCGCTGGATGTAATGGACTTGAGTCGAGGATGGGTTGTTTTGTGTAATGTCAGTTTGACCCGCTGACATGAGGGAAACCTCGATAAGCCTAAAAAAATTCCTCCCCCCCCCCCCCTATCAAGCGGAAAGCGCAAAACCAAAATACCCACAAGCTAAAATCCCTCTACATTTAGATACAAATTAAAATGCCTCTATCAGCTTATCGACGGCAATATAGCAGCCTTAAGCAAATGTTCAAGAGGTGTTAAAAGATTAACTGGGCAATTATGACCAATAATCACTTGCCTTTAGAAGGAAGGGGGAGTCGTTAGCCTCCGCACCGATAATATAAGGAGTAGTCTCTCACTAAAACATCTATGTCAGCTGAAATATATACGGCTGTCTAGCCTGTGGTGGGTAGCATGTGGTAGTGGGATGAGACCCCGGTCATCCTGGGTCTGTTATCATGTAACACCATATTACCACGGTCCACTGCACTAAACATACTTTTGTCCGAAACGCTGAGCGTATTAGTGGTTTTAGGTATAGTATGTATTAGCCCTGTCTAGAAATCCAACATTCTGTTTGCAACTCATCTTGTATGTATATGTGTGTGTGTATGTATGTATGTGTATGTATGTATGTATATGCGCAACAATTATCACAAAAACACTGATCCAAGTATGCAGAATAACCACATGTGAAATTTCATTCTACTTTGCTCTGATGAAGGCGAATTAGCCGAAAACGCGTTAAGCATTCTCTATTTTTCACATGTGGTTATTCTGTATGCATGTATGTATGTATGTTATGTATGTACTTTTACCTGAATAAACATTTATTAATTTATACTTCAGCATACATCCTTGGACTTCAGTCATTTATTATGCACCACATACTCGTCGCGTGAATGATGTTCAACCCGCCCTCGTACCCAATACGTCGCATTTGTTACGCAATCGACCAATCCGTTAAAAATGCGAAGTTATTGTAACAATTATAGCATAAAAAACATACGTTTTCTCTGCAACGGCGTCGATAAGTGGGTTGGTTGCGTTCGTACGTTTCTGGGTAAAACAGTTGCATTTGTAACGGAGTGTCAGAACAGGCTACGTTATCCATATTTGATGTGAAAAATGTCTCATGAGAGTCGGGAAGGGAGGAGGAGGAGGAGTCTTAGAAACCATCTCAGACAAGGTGCTACAGTGAAGTTCAAGTTCAAATAAGGTTATTGAGACAATAAAATACGTCTCAAAAGGGTAGAGTAGCTTAGGCGATTTCTACCCCTCGTCTATTTCACATCTGAGAGGTGTTTTTGTGTGGGGGTGAACGGAGCCCATGGGCAAAACTTCAGTTTAATTTTTTTTTTTTAATTTTGCCCCGAGGGGCGAGTTTATTGGGCAGCGCCACTCATCCTGAGTGGACACACCGCCATAGTGACAGTATTGGGCAGCGCCACTCATCCTGTGAGTGGACACACCGCCATAGTGACAGTATTGGGCAGCGCCACTCATCCTGTGAGTGGACACACCGCCATAGTGACAGTATTGGGCAGCGCCACTCATCCTTGAGTGGACACACCGCCATAGTGACAGTATTGGGCAGCCCCACTCATCTTTTGAGTGGACACACCGCCATAGTGACAGTATTGAGCAGCGCCACTCATCTTGTGAGTGGACACACCGCCATAGTGACAGTATTGAGCAGCGCCACTCATCTTGTGAGTGGACACACCGCCATAGTGACAGTATTGGGTAGCACCAATCATCCTGTGAGTGGACACACCGCCATAGTGACAGTATTGGGCAGCGCAACCCATCCTGTGAGTGGACACACCGCCATAGTGACAGTATTGGCAGCGTCACTCATCCTGTGAGTGGACACACCGCCATAGTGACAGTATTGGGCAGCGCAACCCATCCTGTGAGTGGACACACCGCTGTAACACCACTCTATTGAATACCACCCTAAAATGTACCACTATAAAATGGAACACCACTATAATGGAACACTACTTATCCTGAGTAACACTTCCTCATCGGTTGCACTTGATAACACTGTTATGAGCTGACATATGATGGTTACACCGGAACCAAAGGTACACTGCCAATAAGGAAATGCTAACACAAGGATTAAATACGCTGCCACCATCTGCCTTTGACCATTGAAACTATATCAAGCAACGAGGCAAGAAACATTGCTTGACTTGGAGAGTACTTTCTATGACTGTTATTAATTATGAACACGGTTGTCAGCCACTATATCCAAAAGGCTAAGAGGATTCAACAATTGACACAGACGGGAAATTTAATGAGTTTATTGAGACCAAAATTATGTCAATCACCACTTATAAATCCTATTCTAACACTGGCAAAAAGTTAAGAAATTTGGACATGGAACAAGAACTCAGAGATCACACACATTACCTTAAGCTATCTGTCTCTCCCTGGCTGAGATGTTCTTCACAAACCCGTTCTCGATCCCGGTGTACCGCACTCTCCCTCTCCTATGTTCCTACAGGCCCTCTATATACAACCCCCCACAGGGGGGAGGGGGAGATCTGCTGTTGCTACCCACCAAAAGTGTACAAACACTCAAGAAATATTTCAATAAGCTTGTTTGACATTCACCATACACTCTTCAAGAGAGGAGTTATTAATTACGTGTGTGACTGACCTCTGACCTGGCCAAAAGGGGGAGATCCAGGGATGTTTACACATAAGAATCTGGAGTTTAATTTCCTTGCATGAAATATTACATACTTGAAACTATGCTGACTAAGACTAACCCAGGAATTTTTAATCAATATACAAGATAAACCGGAGGTCATCTGGGCTGACCTCTTGGAGAAGGCTTCCCTGGGTGTGAACTCTAAGGGGGGGGGAGGTCCAGGGTGTTACACCGCCATAGTGACAGTATTGGCAGCGTCACTCATCCTGTGAGTGGACACACCACCATAGTGACAGTATTGGGCAGCGCCACTCATCCTGTGAGTGAACACACCGCCATAGTGACAGTATTGGGCAGCCCCACTCATCTTTTGAGTGGACACACCGCCATAGTGACAGTATTGGGAAGCGTCACTCATCCTGTGAGTGGACACACCGCCATAGTGACAGTATTGGGCAGCGCCACCCATCCTGTGAGTGGACACACCGCCATAGTGACAGTATTGGGCAGCGTCACTCATCCTGTGAGTGGACACACCGCCATAGTGACAGTATTGGGCAGCCCCACTCATCTTTTGAGTGGACACACCGCCATAGTGACAGTATTGGGCAGCGCCACCCATCCTGTGAGTGGACACACCGCCATAGTGGAAGTATTATGCAGCGTCACTCATCCTGTGAGTGGACACACCGCCATAGCAGCATGTACAACACTCCCCAATAGGAAGAAAGCCCGCTGGGTTGTTCATCCTGTCACTTGTACCCAGACACAGCTGGGTTTAGACTTACCATACACACCCCTGTTGACTCCAGACAACCAGTACTTACATATTTACATGTAACTGTTCTCTTTTTATATATTTCTGGTGTCTGAGGCTGTAATAGGAAGGTCCGCGTGGGGAAACAACAGGGAATTACCCTGCGAATACGCTTTGCTCTAGGGATTGTTGCAGGAGCGGCCATATGGCAACACTGCTGCCCGCAAGGCCAATCTTATAACCTGCGGACCTAAAGCCTAAACGGTAATACTCTGCATTTTATTCTTTCCCCTGGGACTGTGGCGTGCTGGAGGCTTCAGCAAAGTGGAGCACAGGCGCGGCTGGCAAGAGAATATCGTACTCACCTCACCCACCTCACTCACCACTCACGTGGTATCGTACGTACCACGTACTCACATGTGTTTGCGGGGGTTGAGCTCTGGCTCTTTGGTCCCGCCTCTCAACCGTCAATCAACTGGTGTACAGGTTCCTGAGCCTACTGGGCTCTATCATATCTACATTTGAAACTGTGTATGGAGTCAGCCTCCACCACATCACTTCCTAGTGCATTCCATTTACTAACTACTCTGACACTGAAAAAGTTCTTTCTAATGTCTCTGTGGCTCATTTGGGTACTCAGCTTCCACCGTGTAATGTCTCCTTGATTTGTGTTTTCTTGTTCCTTTGCAGCAAAACGATAAGAAATCCCGGAAAGACTAACATGGCTGTACTGTCGCAGAACATGGCTTTCTCCGACCAAAAAACTGCTGCATTCCGTGTGTGAACAAGAGCCATTTGTTCAGAGTCAAACATATACACACACAAACATTTTTCCCACATGTGGTGTGGGAAAAAAAAAAAGTAGTTAGTAAACAGTTGATTGACAGTTGAGAGGCGGGCCGAAAGAGCAAAGCTCAACCCCCGCAAAAACACAACTAGTAAACACACAAGACCAGAAAAGGATGTGAAGATCTTCAGAACGTCGAATTTCTTTCCCCAGGCACTTGGGGCCACATTCACGAAAGCACTTACGCAAGCACTTACGAACGTGTACATCTTTCCTCAATCTTTAACGGCTTTGGGTTCATTTATTAAACAGTTTACGAGCATGAAAACTTGCCAATTCAACTGTTGTTATTGTTATAAACAGCCTCCTGGTGCTTCTGAGCTCATTAACTGTTTGATAATTGGAAACAAAGCCGCCAAAGATTGAGAAAAGATGTACAGGTTCGTAAGTGCTTGCGTTAAGTACTTTCGTGAATCTGGCCCTTGGACTGATCGATATGGCGACGGCCTCGCTTCTTGTAGGTCAGCGTTCGATACCCGATGGTCCAGAAGTGGCTGGGTATCGTTCCATCAGCTCTTCCACCTAATCCTAAATCCTATCCTGTTCTCGCATCACTTCCATGTGCTAGTTATACAGGCTTAACACTTTCGCCACACACCCCTCCTCTACCCAAGTCCAAAATGCTTAAGAATATCTACTTGATATATATGTGCTTCAGCCTACAGTTTAGACCTATTGTCTTATGTATGACCCTCTGTCCTGCGTGACAGTGAATACCAGCATTATCCTCACTTTAATAAGACTATCAAAATCCTCTGATTAGGCAAAATTGTAATTAATTTTGTCAATAAAGATCTTAATAATAATAATACTTGACGCAAAAGGTAGAACTCGCCCCCCAAAAAAATCCGACTGAACGGAGGAACAGTTCACCCGAAGAGCCGCCATCCGACGCACGGGAAAGATCACCTGCACACGCCCAAAATGTCTCGTCTTGACAACACGGACACAAGGAAACACTATCAACAGCCACTACTGTTTGAGTGGTGAGAGTTGAAGCAGGTGAGGCAGAGAAATGGGAAGAGAGGTAATAAATAATGAAGGGGCTGAGTGAGAGAAAAGATGAGGTAGGAGATGAACGTGAAGAAGATGAACGTGTAGTAGTGCGTTCAGGAGATAAGACAAGAGAGTTGGGGGGGGGGGGGGCAGAGCGTCACAGAGCGTGTCCTACAAAGAAACCAAGAGTCAGAGAGAGTTGCAGGAAGTGTGGGAGATGGTACAGGGTCATGATGCCAGGTGGAAGGTGTGGGTGGATGTTGGAGGAAGGTTTAGTTTAGTTTAGTTCATTTATTATGCACCCCATACCCATCTTGTGGGTGGTAGTGGAAAGGGTTACAGAGGCACATAATGGGCTCAGGGACTGAACCCCACAATTCATTTAGCTAAGCAAGTTACAATCTTGATGAGCTAGTTACAAAATTCAATATAAGTCGTCACATCAACAATGGGTTCGAGATCGACCTCAAGTACAGGTTCTAAATTAAGCAACTGACATATGTGGAGAGCTAGTGTCACAATTGATATGTTTGTCGGCACACCGCCCCCCATCCAGTGGGCAGCGGTGGATAGGTTACAATCACTTAGTTACTACCTACAGTTAGTAAACTGGGGATATTTGGCAAAAATTTCTGGCAGCAGATCTTTTTGAATTAAATATTTACACATCGCTGGAACATTGGTTATAGAATTGTCTCTAAATTCACGTATCTTTTCGCACTCCACCACATAGTGACGGAGGGTGTGTGAATAATTTTGTTGACACAGTTTACATTTGGTCAGGTCTACATCAGCAGATAATGAGGATTCCCAGAGATACTTGTAACCGAGTCTAAGCCGAGCAGTAGTAACATCTAGAAGTCTGCTGATTTTATTGGCTGATCCATATATGTGTGGCTCCTCTTGCATGATAGTATGATGATAGATGGAATGAGAGGAAGGGGTCGCAGAAATGTGGGAGACGGGTTGATATTAGGTAGGAAGAGGGGGGGGGGTCGATGTTAGTGGGTGGGGGAGGGAGGGGGTGCCGTAAGTGGGGTGGGGGTGAGTATTGAGGGTCGGTCAAACAGCCTCCGTCACTGCCCTCATAAACCAGACCTCCACCGTGAGGCCCGTCGACCAATAGTGTTACGAGAGAACATTCATGCTCCAAACACACACACACACACACACACACACACACACACACACACACACACACACACACACACACACACACACACACACACACACACACACACACAGGGAAACTAGGGAAAGAGGAGGGGATACGCCCAGCCTATTAGATCTCATTATCACTCAGAATGTAGAAGACATCGAGCAGTTGGAACATGAAATACCACTAGGAGCTAGTGACCATTGTGTCCTAGCCTTTGACTACATGATGGAGCTTAAAATTGTGACCAAAGGACAAGAGGTCCGGGAAAGGAGACTTGATTACAGAAAAGGGGACTACAGAAGGATAAGGGACTACCTGGGAGAAGTGCAGTGGGAGGAAGAACTTAGAGGAAAAACAGTGCAAGGTATGATGAACCAAGTCATATTGAAATGCAAGGAGGCTGAAGATAGATTTATTCCAACAATAAAGGAAAAAAGCAGGAGGGAATATAATAACCCATGGTTTAATAGACAGTGTCAGGAAGCAAAGGTGAGAAGCAGGAGGGAGTGGAGGAAGTACAGAAGGCAAAGGACAGAGGACAACAGGATTAGATGTAACAGAGCTAGGAATGATTACATTAACATAAGACGAGTGTCGGAAAGAAATTATGAGAACGATATTGCAGTCAAAGCGAAAAAGCAACCAAAATTACTACATAGCCATTTAAGAAGGAAGATGTCGGTAAATGACCAAGTGACAAGACTGAGGAAAACAGAAGGGGCATATACAGAAAGCGACAAGGAAATCTGCGAGGTACTGAATGCAAAATTCCATGGAGTGTTCACTACCGAGCCTGAGCAGCTCCCATTGTTAGAAGAGATTACCCAAGATGAAAGACTATCAGATATAGAGGTGACAGCAGAGGATGTAATGAAACAGTTGACAACACTGGATGCAAATAAAGCTGTTGGACCAGACAAAGTATCACCGTGGATACTTAAAGAGGCAGCGCAGGCTCTCAGCGTGCCTCTGGCAATGATCTTCAATGAGTCACTTATGTCGGGAGAATTGCCCAGTTGCTGGAAGGAGGCAAATGTCGTACCGATTTTCAAAAAGGGGGATAGGGAGGAGGCACTTAACTACAGACCCGTATCACTGACAAGCATCCCCTGCAAAATACTTGAAAGAATAATTAGGCTAAGACTTGTTGAGCACCTGGAGAGCATTGGGTTTGTAAACAAGCACCAACATGGGTTCTGGACAGGGAAATCATGCCTAACAAACCTTTTAGAATTCTATGATAAAGTAACAAGGATAAGGCAGGACAGAGAAGGCTGGGCAGACTGCATATTTCTTGACTGCCAAAAGGCCTTTGATACGGTACCGCACATGAGACTGCTATACAAACTTGAGAGGCAGGCAGGAGTAAGCGGAAAGGCCCTAGTATGGGTGAAGAACTACCTAACAGGAAGGAGCCAGAGGGTAATGGTAAGGGGCGAAAAGTCGGACTGGCGAACAGTAACAAGTGGAGTACCTCAAGGATCGGTGCTGGGACCAATCCTCTTTCTAATTTACGTAAATGATATGTTTACAGGAGTGGAATCATACATGTCGATGTTTGCAGATGACGCAAAATTAATGAGAAGAGTTGTGACAGACGAGGATTGTAGGATCCTCCAAGAGGACTTAAACAGGCTGCAGAGATGGTCAGAGAAATGGCTACTGGAGTTTAACACCAGTAAATGTAAAGTTATGGAAATGGGATCAGGTGACAGGATACCAAAGGGACAGTACACAATGAAGGGGAACAGCCTACCTGTAACGATTCGAGAAAGAGACCTGGGAGTGGATGTGACACCTAATCTAACTCCTGAGGCACATATAAATAGGATAACGACAGCAGCGTACTCTACACTGGCGAAAATTAGAACTTCATTCAGAAACCTAAATGAGGAAGCTTTTAGGGCGCTTTACACTGCCTACGTGAGACCCGTCTTAGAGTATGCCGCGCCATCATGGAGCCCCCACCTGAAGAAACACATAAAGAAACTGGAGAAGGTTCAGAGGTTTGCGACGAGGCTTGTCCCAGAGCTACGAGGGATGGGATATGAAGAGCGGCTGAAGGAACTGAACCTTACGACACTAGAGAAAAGAAGGGAGAGAGGAGATATGATAGGGACATAAAAAATACTCAGGGGAATTGACAAAGTGGAAATAGATCAAATGTTCACACGTAATAATAACAGAACGAGGGGACATGGGTGGAAACTGGAAACTCAGATGAGTCACAGAGATGTTAGGAAGTTTTCTTTTAGCGTGAGAGTAGTAGAAAAATGGAATGCACTTGGGGAACAGGTTGTGGAAGCAAATACTATTCATACTTTTAAAACTAGGTATGATAGGGAAATGGGACAGGAGTCATTGCTGTAAACAACCGATAGCTAGAAAGGCGGGATCCAAGAGTCAATGCTCGATCCTGCAAGCACATATAGGTGAGTACATATAGGTGAGTACACACACACACACACACACACACACTGCCAACATTAACAGTCGTAAATATTAACCACAATTGGTCAACGCTCAGCGTGCAAGGAAAAAATACTGTGTTACTGCCAGACTGTCCCACAATTACTGAAGGGTAATGAAGACCAACCAGCTCTTGGACACCCTGACTTTGATCAATCAAACCCGACCACACTGTGCGATGGATTGATCAAAATGGAGGACTGCATATTAAATAAGATAGATCATTAGCAAACTGCATATCGAATTGGGCTGGACGGTAGAGCAACGGTCTCGCTTCATGCAGGTCGGCGTTCAATCCCCGACCGTCCACAAGTGGCAGGGAGCCATTCCTACCCCGTTCCATCCCAAATCTTTATCCTGACCTTTTGCTGTCTTCCCTTCCCTTTCCTGTCTTTACCTTTGGCGGTTACGAGAGTTCTCCGCTTGCAACCTGGCCTGTGGCCAGTCTTCCCTGGGGAGTGTCCAACACCTGGATGTACCAAGCATTTGCGTGTCCATCTACGAAACCTGTACATCTTTGGTCAATCACGGCGGCTTGGTCTGTATATTTATTAAACCGTCTACGAGCTCGGAAAAGCTACGAGGTGGTCCTCTACCCAAGGTTACGATAGTCACAGCCAACCTCGTAGTGCTTTAAGAGATCGTAACCTGTTTAATAAATACACACTAAGACATCATGACTTAGGAAAGATGTTCTTTACTAACGAAAGAGGTTTCTTTCTTTCGAAAGAGGAGAGGAAAGAGGAGGTGAAAGAGGGTTTCATAAATGGACAAATTGCAATCTTGATGAATATTTTTGTCCCCGATTCAATAGGCTCTTCCAAGACCCCTGGCACTGTTAAGGGGGGCATCTTGAAGGAAACGGATTGGTTAGGGTGAGGTTGTGGACCAGGCCAGGTTGTAGAGCCCTTGGGAGCTGCCCCCTACCCCCCCCCCCCCAGTCCACCTGTCACTCACACTACACCTGGTGAGGACACTCAGTGTCATCAAATATATATTGAAGTATAGATGTAATCGACAGTGTCAGTTACAGCCCCGTTCCTGTGCCAGGTAAGTCCACTACGGGCTCACCATAACCCGTGCTACTTGGAACTTTTGGTTCCCTGAACAAAATCTTAAACAACAACAACAGTAATCGATAATAATTACGTCACACGCAAAGCTTGATGCGGTGGGTGTGGCGTGTAAGCCGGCGAGTGTAGAAGAAAACAAGGTGTATATGTAGGTCATGCAGGCTGCCCACAGGGCGCCGCGCGGCCCTGGAAACAAACCGAAACTGTCTATTTTCAGCTTGTTGCAACTTGTAATAAACTTGTTACATCTTGGCTTAACGTGTTTATGACGTATTAGAACGTTGTGCAACTTGCTATACTGGTTAGGTGGTGTTAAAACTTGTTCGAACGTTGTACCAACGTTGTAGTTTCGGTGTGTGTTTGGCGGGCGCCGACCTGGTTCACACCTCAACTTGTCCTACAAACTACGTCGCTTTTCGCTCGTAGGCGTTACATAAGAGCAAAAACAGTCGTACAAGAAAATGGAAGCGGTTGGCGAAAGTGACGTGCTGTCCCTTTTTTTATTTTGGGTCCTCTGGTAGGTTAGGAGGGGACTCGTAATCCTGGGAACCCGGGTTCGATCTCCCGGTGATGGCGGAAACAGATGGGCAGTTTCTTTCACCCCGATGTCCTTGTTCATCTAGCTGCACACGCAAGTACATAAGTACCTGGGAGTTAGACAGCTATTACGGGCTGCGTCCTGTTTGTGTGTGTGGGGGGGGGGGAGTGGATTGATTGACAGTTGAGAGGCGGGTCCAAAGTGCCAGAGCTCAACCCCCACAAGCACAACTAGGTGAATACACACACACACACACACACACACACACACACACACACACACACACACACACACACACACACCAAGGCTTGGAGGCCAAGACCGTCAGTAGTTTCAAAGCGTTATATGACAGAGTGCTGGGAAGACGGGACACCACGAGCGTAGCTCTCATCCTGTAACTACACTTAGGTAATTACACACACACACACACACACACACACACACACACACACACACACACACACACACACACACACACACACACGTGTCAGCAAGGCGGACATAACTGTCTCTCATAACTCTCTATATTCCACATTTCTACAACTTCCTCTTCTCTACCTCTCTCCCTCGTCTTCACCCACACGTCAGGTGGGTGAAGAAAGAACTCTTAACTTATATTCTGCTCCTTTTTGCCCGCTTCAGGAGTAAGTGATGACGCCGCATGATGCAGAGCCACCTGGCGGAGGCGGCGGGAAATGACACCTGCGGTTGTGGAGGCTGCGGCGCCGCCCTTTGCCCTCCGCACCAGGAAGCTGACTCTTGCGGCCCATTACTCCTCCGCCTGCTGCGGCTGCGGCTACTGCTGGCGGTCTTCCTCACTCCTTAAGATGAACACCATCCATTTTTCAAGCAGAAATAAGTATGCAACTTTAATTTTCTCCCACAGTCACATTTACTACCAACACCAACCACTACTACTACTACGACTACTACTACGACTATTACTACGACTATTACTATGCATGGAACACGAGCTTTAGCGTTCACGTTAATAAATCTCGCTGCTGTCATCTGTCGGCCATCACACTATATACACGATTTCATTTTTATCTCAAGTTCTGGAGAGTTAATCTCACAACTGCTCACCGGATGCACGAGGAAGGCCGGTGGTCAATTAACACACACGCGGGATATGCCCAGGAACGGCAAGTAGCAGGCGCATTGCTCCAGGGCGCAAGTGGAGGGTGACCACTGATAATGTAGAGAACCATTATGAATGGTACAAGAGAAACATCTGCAAGTCGTGAGAGATTCAAGGTCAGAGAGAGAGAGAGAGAGAGAGAGAGAGAGAGAGAGAGAGAGAGAGAGAGAGAGAGAGAGAGAGAGAGAGAGAGAGAGAGAGAGAGAGAGAGAGAGAGAGAGAGAGAGAGAGAGAGAGAGAGAGAGAGAGAGAGAGAGAGAGAGAGAGAGAGAGAGAGAGAGAGAGAGAGAGAGAGAGAGAGAGAGAGAGAGAGAGAGAGAGAGAGAGAGAGAGAGAGAGAGAGAGAGAGAGAGAGAGAGAGAGAGAGAGAGAGAGAGAGAGAGAGAGAGAGAGAGAGAGAGAGAGAGAGAGAGAGAGAGAGAGAGAGAGAGAGAGAGAGAGAGAGAGAGAGAGAGAGAGAGAGAGAGAGAGAGAGAGAGAGAGAGAGAGAGAGAGAGAGAGAGAGAGAGAGAGAGAGAGAGAGAGAGAGAGAGAGAGAGAGAGAGAGAGAGAGAGAGAGAGAGAGAGAGAGAGAGAGAGAGAGAGAGAGAGAGAGAGAGAGAGAGAGAGAGAGAGAGAGAGAGAGAGAGAGAGAGAGAGAGAGAGAGAGAGAGAGAGAGAGAGAGAGAGAGAGAGAGAGAGAGAGAGAGAGAGAGAGAGAGAGAGAGAGAGAGAGAGAGAGAGAGAGAGAGAGAGAGAGAGAGAGAGAAGAGAGAGAGAGAGAGAGAGAGAGAGAGAGAGAGAGAGAGAGAGAGAGAGAGAGAGAGAGAGAGAGAGAGAGAGAGAGAGAGAGAGAGAGAGAGAGAGAGAGAGAGAGAGAGAGAGAGAGAGAGAGAGAGAGAGAGAGAGAGAGAGAGAGAGAGAGA
>NC_091164.1:9787218-9847218 GCF_040958095.1 Procambarus clarkii
CACGACGGAAAATATTGTAAACAAAGATTAACGGGAGCCACTTAACTGACTGAGTTATGGCGTACGATTTGCGGGTGAATAAAAAAAACAAAACAGGATTCGAGTCCACCGCCCTGCTCCAAAAATTTTCTCACGGTGAGAGATAGCAGTCTGGTCCATGCATTTTTTTGGTCACTTTAGTTATAATATATAAAATGGCAGTAGTTAAGAATAGTAATTAATGTGTCAGTATTGTCTCTAGACTTTATATCGGCCGAGAAAGCTAGTTAGGCTACAGGGAAGATATACATGTTCACAACATATAAAGTATACATATATACAAAGGTATAACAGAACAAAGTGAGTGTCTGGTACACAATCAAGTTATTACTTACAACTTAACATCAAATGAACTTTGACTCTGAATCTATTTTTAGATTAAGTCGTGTTTGAGAGCCGAGCAATATTGAAGGCCTATGTAGGGGGGGGGGGAGGGTTGAGCAATATTGTAGGCCTATAGGGGGCTATGCAATGCTGTAGGTCTTTTTGGGGGGGCCGAGCAATACAGTAGGCCCATATGTATGCTTGTTCCAGCCAAAACCCGTTCAGAGTTTCTACACGTAAAACTGGTTTCACCGCCAGTGCTTGCAGCTAGTTAGCACTGCAGAAGCACTGCAATCACCCACTGTGTTTGAACGCTTAGTAACTCGCCACTGTAGCACTGTATCAGCTCTCCAGAATACAGGTTCAAAGCATTGTATAAATATATGTCTGTGGGGTTAGAAAATAGACCTGATCAACTTGTTCGCCAGCTTGCTCGTTGATCAATTGATCAATAGATCGTCATTGATCTACTGATTGTACGGACGATCAATAGATCGTCAATTGTTGAGCAATAGATCGTCAAGCGTTGATTAATAGATCATAGCTTGACGATGAGACACGATTGCTGGACTGGTTGACCAGTCCAGCCACGAGGAGGCCTGGGCGATGACCGGGCCGCGGGGACGCTAAGCCCCGAAACCAACACAAGGTAACCACAAATTAGGTAACGGAGGAAGAATTACTTTCAACAGTGCTGGAATCATCATTACCTTCAACAGTAGAATCATCTGAAGACTTTTCTAACGGCACCTCATATTTTCCCCTTAACACAAATTCATCACTTGCAGGCGATGAGTCACAATAACGTGGTTAAATTATGTTGACCAGACCACACACTAGAAGGTGAAGGGACGACGACGTTTCGGTCCGTCCTGGACCATTCTCAAGTCGACGTGAGAGTGGTCCAGGACGGACCGAAACGTCGTCGTCCCTTCACCTTCTAGTGTGTGGTCTGGTCAACAAATTCATCACTTGTTACAGGCTTAATTACCTTACGTCAAAAGTATTTACAGAAATACGTTCTTACGTCTCTACGTCTGAGAGACTTAAGTCTTACGTCTCTACGTCTGAGAGACTTAAGTCTTACGTCTCTACGTCTGAGAGACTTAAGTCTTACGTCTCTACGTCTGAGAGACTTAAGTCTTACGTCTCTACGTCTGAGAGACTTAAGTCTTACGTCTCTACGTCTGAGAGACTTAAGTCTTACGTCTCTACGTCTGAGAGACTTAAGTCTTACGTCTCTATTCTGACCTGTATAAATTATTATTTCAAGAGTTCATAACATTCACAAAAACAAACTATTTTCTTACTCCGACATAACTTTAGCATTCGGAATTTTTACATCAATTTCAGAGCAATCTTTTTAAAAAAAAAGAACTTACCAAAAAGACTATAAAGATGAATCTGTTATTAAACTTTACAAAGACTAAAAACAAGAATGACTTTCAAGACCTGACAAAGTAACTTGAACTCTTAAAACTTCGTTTTAAGACTTTACAAAAAAAGACTATAAATACGATTTATAGCCTATTTCAATTTCAATCTCTTCCCTAACACTGTATCAGATCATACCATTTAACCTTACAGGGAGCCGGTCGGCTGAGCGGACAGCACGCTGGACTTGTGATCCTGTGGTCCTGGGTTTGATCCCAGGCGCCGGCGAGAAACAATGGGCAGAGTTTCTTTCTCCCTATGCCCCTGTTACCTAGCAGTATAATAGGTACCTGGGTGTTAGTCAGCTGTCACGGGATGCTTCCTGGGGGTGGAGGCCTGGTCCTCCGGGCCGCGGGGACACTATAAGCCCCGAAATCATCTCAAGATAACCACAGTACCTCTCCACCATATGGTTGTAGGGCGGGGTGCGCCACACGCCACACTGTGTTTGCAAGTATACTTTTCTTCTGGGTTACGTTCAAGACTAAAAGTATAATTGCTGGTTGGTCAGTAAGCTATTGTGGCGGCCTTGATAATCCTCCAGAGGTTGGTAGACCTTAAGCTCTCGCGCGTGCGCTCTCTCTCTCTCTCTCTCTCTCTCTCTCTCTCTCTCTCTCTCTCTCTCTCTCTCTCTCTCTCTCTCTCTTACACCCCCTTACCCCCCACACAGCGTGTCTTCCGCCCCCCCTTGGTATACCCTTGTTCTACTCCTTAGTATACACCCTAACCCATCCCCCCTTTCAGATACCATTATCTTCCCCTATTAGTAGTGCTATATAGTCGTAAAGGCTTGGTGCTTTCCCCTGATAATTCCTTTCTTCCCCTATTAGTAAATCTATGCTATAGTATACCCATGCTCTCCCACTCAGTATACCCACGCTCTCCCACTCAGTATACCCACGCTCTCCCACTCAGTATACCCACGCTCTCCCACTCAGTATACCCACGCTCTCCCACTCAGTATACCCACGCTCTCCCACTCAGTATACCCACGCTCTCCCACTCAGTATACCCACGTTCTACCCTTGGAGCAACAACAATACCCAAACTGAGTGCTGGGCATCTCTTAAAGTTTACCACTATCCCAACCTTGTCGATGACGTAATGTTTACCAAGATCAGCTGATGGCGCGCCATGCCATAGCACTATTCATTTTGCTCTAATAACCGAGACACACCCAGCAATCTCTAGCATTACTTCTAATTACCCACCACAGCCTTCACTAATGGCGATATCGTGGCAACAGAAATAAAGCCCGGCTGAATTTAATACGTGCGGAAAACCGAATGCGAAACCGGACTAGCCTAGCCTGGAGGTTGGCCGAAGAAAGCTCTTGGGAGGTGATTGCCGGTTGGAACGGTCTAGCGTCTGTCAAGAGCGGCCACCCATGCTTCCAGAGCGGTGGGGGGGGGGGGGGGAGGGAGGGAGGGAGGGGGGCTATCATCGTTGTAATCTATATCTCTTACGTGTTGGGGAACGTGGAACAATTGACCTTAAGACGAACCGTTCATGTTCAGTTTTTGTTGTTGGCGGGCTGGCGTGATGATGAGTGTGGCGGGCTGGCGTGATGATGAGTGTGGCGGGCTGGCGTGATGATGAGTGTGGCGGGCTGGGTGATGATGAGTGTGGCGGGCTGGCGTGATGATGAGTGTGGCGGGCTGGCGTGATGATGAGTGTGGCGGGCTGGCGTGATGATGAGTGTGGCGGGCTGGGTGATGATGAGTGTGGCGGGCTGGGTGATTTGTTGCGTCCTTATGGTTGAGCAAATAAACAGTTGGGCCGTAAGGGAATACGACGAGCAGCGGGTAAAAGAAAGCGAGGCAGGTAATCATGCACAGCTGACACATACAAACGCACACCGGACACATACAAACGCACACCGGACACATACAAACGCACACCTGACACATACAAACGCACATCGGACACATACAAACGCACACCGGACACATACAAACGCACACCTGACACATACAAACGCACATCTGACACATACAAACGCACACCTGACACATACAAACGCACACCTGACACATACAAACGCACATCTGACACATACAAACGCACACCTGACACATACAAACGCACATCTGACACATACAAACGCACACCGGACACATACAAACGCACACCTGACACATACAAACGCACATCTGACACATACAAACGCACACCTGACACATACAAACGCACATCGGACACATACAAACGCACACCGGACACATACAAACGCACATCGGACACATACAAACGCACATCGGACACATACAAACGCACATCGGACACATACAAACGCACATCTGACACATACAAACGCACACCGGACACATACAAACGCACACCGGACACATACAAACGCACATCGGACACATACAAACGCACATCGGACACATACAAACGCACACCGGACACATACAAACGCACACCGGACACATACAAACGCACATCTGACACATACAAACGCACATCGGACACATACAAACGCACATCTGACACATACAAACGCACACCGGACACATACAAACGCACACCGGACACATACAAACGCACACCGGACACATACAAACGCACATCGGACACATACAAACGCACATCGGACACATACAAACGCACACCGGACACATACAAACGCACATCGGACACATACAAACGCACATCTGACACATACAAACGCACATCGGACACATACAAACGCACATCTGACACATACAAACGCACACCGGACACATACAAACGCACACCGGACACATACAAACGCACATCGGACACATACAAACGCACATCGGACACATACAAACGCACACCGGACACATACAAACGCACACCGGACACATACAAACGCACATCTGACACATACAAACGCACATCGGACACATACAAACGCACATCTGACACATACAAACGCACACCGGACACATACAAACGCACACCGGACACATACAAACGCACACCGGACACATACAAACGCACACCGGACACATACAAACGCACATCTGACACATACAAACGCACATCGGACACATACAAACGCACATCTGACACATACAAACGCACACCGGACACATACAAACGCACACCGGACACATACAAACGCACACCGGACACATACAAACGCACACCGGACACATACAAACGCACATCTGACACATACAAACGCACATCGGACACATACAAACGCACATCTGACACATACAAACGCACACCGGACACATACAAACGCACACCGGACACATACAAACGCACATCGGACACATACAAACGCACACCGGACACATACAAACGCACATCGGACACATATAAACGCACATCGGACACATACAAACGCACACCGGACACATACAAACGCACATCGGACACATACAAACGCACACCGGACACATACAAACGCACATCGGACACATACAAACGCACATCGGACACATAGAAACGCACATCGGACACATACAAACGCACATCGGACACATAGAAACGCACATCGGATACACACAAACGCTCATCGGACACATAGAAACGCACATCGGACACATAGAAACGCACACCGGACACATACAAACGCACACCGGACACATAAACGCACACCGGACACATGTACCACACGAGTGAAACACCGCCGACTCTCCTAACACTGAACACAAGTGCTCACCCGACGTCACCTACACCCCGGTAGTATAAACACTTCACACAAACATAACTACACGTTCTCTGACAATACAAACATCCGGAGTATTACGTCTGAGTGTATATTGAGTGAACATCTACATTATGCTCGAGAATGAACTGGATCAGCAACAAAAAACCCGCCACTGGAATGCACACTAGAAGGAAGAAATTATACTTATAAAGCAATTATTTTCAAAGAGAACACAAAACAATTCATGCCAGCGCGTACACCAGCAACTCTCACCACTATCTTGATTATCTTTCGGGGCTTAGCGTCCCGGCGGCCCGGTCCTCGATCAGGCATACTTTTTTGTTACACAACCCCAGGAAGCAGCCCGTAGCAGCTGTCTAACTCCCATAAACCTATTTACTGTTAAGTGAACAGGCCAATCAGTGCAAGAAACTCTACCCCATTTGTTTCCACCGCGGATCGAACCGGGAACCTTAGGATTACCAACCCCGAGCGCTGTCCACTCAGCCGTCCCTACCATCCTAAAACCGCACATTTCACCAACGAACCTTTAACTGGAACAGAGCAATTTGACCATCAAACAAGTCAGGCTGGGTACACCGTAGCCATCGACCATCAAACAAGTCAGGCTGGGTACACCGTAGCCATCGGCGCCCTCATCTTGCTGCACCTTTTCTTATAGACCAGAGGCCAGGAGTCATCAATTATCTACTTGTCCAATTACGAAACCTGTACATCTTTCCTCAACCTAGGCGGATTGTTCTGTATTATGAAACAGTTCATGGGCTCCGAAGGTCTACGAGGTTGTCAATAATAACAACAACAACTTTGGGTTGTGAAGTTGCCAAGCTCGTAAACTGTTTAATGAATACATACTAAACCGCTATGATCGATGAAAGATGTACAGGTTTCGTAAGTTTATAGGTTCACTCCCCCCCCCCCCTTAACCCCCCCCCCCCCCACCGGAATTAATGCTGTATCAGGGATTAGGATAGCGGGGGGGGGGGGAGAGAGACAGTGGAAGCGGTGGAAAAGTGACATTTTTTCTCTATGAACGGAACGAGAAAGAACTGGATTAGTTAAGGATAACTAATCAGAGATAACAGTATACTCAAGGATCGCTGGAGAGGAGATAACAGTATACTCAAGGATCGCTGGAGACGAGATAACAGTATACTCGAGGCTCTAAGAACATTGTAAACCAGAATACAAATTTTTGCCAGTTGAGCATCATCCTATCTATCAAGTCGGCAGCAGCAATAATTCTAGGAATGGTGGAGCAGACACTCTAGTAATTACTGACCGTTATCAATACAATCAGAACAACCCACAACACCAGCCCCAATCTGCCATCAAGAAGGTAATCAGTGTCCACAACACAATATCGCTCCCCGCTATGTAAAAGGACATTACTCCTAATAACCCGAGACTAACTACTAGGGTGGGGGGGAGGGAGGAGAAAGACAGAGTGATACTCACTCACTCATTCTCACTCTCAAGTTCAAGTTCAAGTTCAAGTATGTTTATTGAGATAAGCAATAAATACATCTCAAAGGGATAGAGTAGCTTAGGCTATTTCTACCCCCCTTCTCACTCTCACTCACTCAGAGAGAGTGAGTGAGTGAGCCTCGGTCTTTATTAGAGTTCAGTAATATTTCTTTCTCTAGACTTCTTTCCACTACTTTTAAATTTGTGTGTGGTCTATTTTCTTCGATTCCACATTCCATGACATGGCATATATTCACATTGAATTCCATTTGCCACCTGACGCTCCAAGCAATTGTCTAGATCAATTTGAAAGGCAATAACTTTCTGCGATTCCTATTGAAGGGGAAGTCTGCGTCTCCTTATCTTCCACCAGTATCTTAGCCTCATCAGCAAACATATTCATATAATTCTGTATTCCTTCTGGCAGATGGTTTATGTAGACGATGAACATTACTGGTGCATGAACTGAACCCTGTGGTACTCCGCTAGTAACACTCCTCCAGTCAGATACATTGTCTCTGATTACTGCCTTCATCTGTCTGTCTGTCAGAAAAAATTTCATCCATGTCAGCAGTCTCCCTGTCACCCCTCCAGCATGTTCCAGTTTCCAGAACAGCCTCTTTTGTGTGTGTATTCACCTAGTTGTATTCACCTAGTTATGCTTCAGGTTGTTTCGCCAGGTTTATTTTCAGTCTCTTCATTTCTGAGACGAGCCTCGTCGCAAACTTCTGAACCTTTTCTAGTTTCCTTACGTGTTTCTTTAGGTGGCGGAGGCATACTCTAATAGTGTGTGTGTGTGTGTGTGTGTGTGTGTGTGTGTGTGTGTGTGTGTGTGTGTGTGTGTGTGTGTGTGTGTGTGTGTGTACTCACCTATTTGTACTCACCTATTTGTGCTTGCGGGGGTTGAGCTTTGGCTCTTTGGTCCCGCCTCTCAACTGTCAATCAACTGGTGTACAGATTCCTGAGCCTACTGGGCTCTATCATATCTACATTTAAAACTGTGTATGGAGTCAGCCTCCACCACATCACTGCCTAGTGCATTCCATCCGTTAACTACTCTGACACTGAAAAAGTTCCTTCTAACGTCTCTGTGGCTCATGTGGGTACTCAGTTTCCACCTGTGTCCCCTTGTTTGCGTCCCACCAGTGTTGAATAGTTTATCCTTGTTTACCCGGTCGATTCCTCTGAGGATTTTGTAGGTTGTGATCATGTCTCCCCTTACTCTTCTGTCTTCCAGTGTCGTAAGGTGCATTTCCCGCAGCCTTTCCTCGTAACTCATGCCTCTTAGTTCTGGGACTAGTCTAGTGGCATACCTTTGGACTTTTTCCAGCTTCGTCTTGTGCTTGACAAGGTACGGGCTCCATGCTGGGGCCGCATACTCCAGGATTGGTCTTACATATGTAGTGTACAAGATTCTGAATGATTCCTTACACAGGTTCCTGAACGCTGTTCTGATGTTAGCCAGCCTCGCATATGCCGCAGACGTTATTCTCTTTATGTGGGCTTCAGGAGACAGGTTTGGTGTGATATCAATTCCTAGATCTTTCTCTGTTCGTTTCATTAAGTACTTCATCTCCTATTCTGTATCCTGTGTTTGGCCTCCTATTTCCACCACCTAGTTCCATTACTTTGCATTTACTCGGGTTGAACTTCAACAGCCATTTGTTGGACCATTCACTCAGTCTGTCTAGGTCATCTTGTAGCCTCCAGATGCTCCTTGTAGCATCTGTAGCCTTGTGTGTGTGTGTGTGTGTGTGTGTGTGTGTGTGTGTGTGTGTGTGTGTGTGTGTGTGTGTGTGTGTGTGTGTGTGTGTGTGTGTGTGTGTGTGTGTGTGTGTGTACGCGCGTGTGTGTGTACGCGCGTGTGTGTACGCGCGTGTGTGTACGCCCGTGCGTGTACGCGCGTGCGTGCACGCGTGTGCGTGGACAACGGAATACCAAAAAGGAATTGAACTAATGCAAATGACCCAAAGGATCTATTTAGCGCATTCGGCCATTATTACTTAAAAATCCAAACCATAGAGAGAGAGAGGGAGAGGGTGTGAAAGGAGAATCAAGTGCGAATTACCATCAATAACCGGCAATAAATACATTCCCTTCCCCCAAAGTTCTAATCATTACCTCTTACACACTGTATAATTACAACGATTTTCCACGCCTTCAACATGTCACTATTTAAGATACGAATTCGTGGATTCAATTATCTGTGAAATGAAAAAAAAGGGGGGAGATAGATTTAAGAATAAGGTGCTTTCCAACTAGGGGGGAGGTACTCCTTGCTACCTTTCCTACTAGGGGGGAGGTACTTCTTGCTACTTTCCTACTAGGGGGGAGGTACTCCTTGCTACCTTTCCTACTAGGGGGGAGGTACTCCTTGCTACCTTTCCTACTAGGGGGGAGGTACTTCTTGCTACTTTCCTACTAGGGGGGAGGTACTCCTTGCTACCTTTCCTACTAGGGGGGAGGTACTCCTTGCTATCTTTCCTACTAGGGGGGAGGTACTCCTTGCTACCTTTCCTACTAGGGGGGAGGTACTCCTTGCTACTTTCCTACTAGGGGGAGGTACTCCTTGCTACTTTCCTACTAGGGGGAGGTACTCCTTGCTACTTTCCTACTAGGGGGAGGTACTCCTTGCTACTTTCCTACTAGGGGGGAGGTACTCCTTGCTACCTTTCCTACTAGGGGGGAGGTACTCCTTGCTACCTTTCCTACTAGGGGGGAGGTATTCCTTGCTACTTTCCTACTAGGGGGAGGTACTCCTTGCTACTTTCCTACTAGGGGGAGGTACTCCTTGCTACTTTCCTACTAGGGGGGAGGTACTCCTTGCTACTTTCCTACTAGGGGGAGGTACTCCTTGCTACTTTCCTACTAGGGGGAGGTACTCTTTGCTACTTTCCTACTAGGGGGGAGGTACTCTTTGCTACTTTCCTACTAGGGGGAGGTACTCCTTGCTACTTTCCTACTAGGGGGGAGGTACTCCTTGCTACCTTTCCTACTAGGGGGGAGGTACTCCTTGCTACTTTCCTACTAGGGGGGGAGGTACTCCTTGCTACTTTCCTACTAGGGGGGAGGTACTCCTTGCTACTTTCCTACTAGGGGGGAGGTACTCCTTGCTACTTTCCTACAAAGGGGGGAGGTACTCCTTGCTACTTTCCTACTAGGGGGGAGGTACTCCTTGCTACCTTTCCTACTAGGGGGGGAGGTACTCCTTGCTACCTTTCCTACTAGGGGGAGGTACTCCTTGCTACCTTTCCTACTAGGGGGGAGGTACTCCTTGCTACTTTCCTACAAGGGGGAGGTACTCCTTGCTACTTTCCTACTAGGGGGGAGGTACTCCTTGCTACTTTCCTACTAGGGGGGAGGTACTTCTTGCTACTTTCCTACTAGGGGGGAGGTACTCCTTGCTACCTTTCCTACTAGGGGGAGGTACTTCTTGCTACTTTCCTACTAGGGGGGAGGTACTCCTTGCTACTTTCCTACTAGGGGGGAGGTACTTCTTGCTACCTTTCCTACTAGGGGGGAGGTACTCCTTGCTACTTTCCTACTAGGGGGGAGGTACTTCTTGCTACCTTTCCTACTAGGGGGAGGTACTCCTTGCTACTTTCCTACTAGGGGGGAGGTACTCCTTGCTACTTTCCTACTAGGGGGGAGGTACTCCTTGCTACTTTCCTACTAGGGGGGAGGTACTCCTTGCTACTTTCCTACAAGGGGGAGGTACTCCTTGCTACTTTCCTACAAGGGGGAGGTACTCCTTGCTACTTTCCTACTAGGGGGGAGGTACTCCTTGCTACTTTCCTACTAGGGGGGGAGGTACTCCTTGCTACTTTCCTACTAGGGGGGAGGTACTCTTGCTACCTTTCCTACTAGGCGGGAGGTACTCCTTGCTACTTTCCTACTAGGGGGAGGTACTCTTGCTACCTTTCCTACTAGGGGGAGGTACTCCTTGCTACTTTCCTACTAGGGGGGAGGTACTCCTTGCTACTTTCCTACTAGGGGGGAGGTACTCCTTGCTACTTTCCTACTAGGGGGGAGGTACTTCTTGCTACCTTTCCTACTAGGGGGGAGGTACTCCTTGCTACTTTCCTACTAGGGGGGGAGGTACTCCTTGCTACTTTCCTACTAGGGGGGAGGTACTCCTTGCTACTTTCCTACTAGGGGGGAGGTACTTCTTGCTACCTTTCCTACTAGGGGGGAGGTACTCCTTGCTACTTTCCTACTAGGGGGGAGGTACTTCTTGCTACCTTTCCTACTAGGGGGAGGTACTCCTTGCTACTTTCCTACTAGGGGGGGAGGTACTCCTTGCTACTTTCCTACTAGGGGGGAGGTACTTCTTGCTACCTTTCCTACTAGGGGGAGGTACTCCTTGCTACTTTCCTACTAGGGGGGAGGTACTCCTTGCTACTTTCCTACTAGGGGGGAGGTACTCCTTGCTACTTTCCTACTAGGGGGGAGGTACTTCTTGCTACCTTTCCTACTAGGGGGGAGGTACTCCTTGCTACTTTCCTACTAGGGGGGGAGGTACTCCTTGCTACTTTCCTACTAGGGGGAGGTACTCCTTGCTACCTTTCCTACTAGGGGGGAGGTACTCCTTGCTACCTTTCCTACTAGGGGGGAGGTACTTCTTGCTACCTTTTCCTACTAGGGGGGAGGTACTTCTTGCTACTTTCCTACTGGGGGGGGAGGTACTCCTTGCTACTTTCCTACTAGGGGGGAGGTACTCCTTGCTACTTTCCTACTAGGGGGGAGGTACTTCTTGCTACCTTTCCTACTAGGGGGGAGGTACTCCTTGCTACTTTCCTACTAGGGGGGAGGTACTTCTTGCTACCTTTCCTACTAGGGGGAGGTACTCCTTGCTACTTTCCTACTAGGGGGGGAGGTACTCCTTGCTACTTTCCTACTAGGGGGAGGTACTCCTTGCTACCTTTCCTACTAGGGGGGAGGTACTCCTTGCTACTTTCCTACTAGGGGGAGGTACTCCTTGCTACTTTCCTACTAGGGGGGAGGTACTCCTTGCTACTTTCCTACTAGGGGGAGGTACTCCTTGCTACTTTCCTACTAGGGGGAGGTACTCCTTGCTACCTTTGCTACTAGGGGGGAGGTACTCCTTGCTACCTTTCCTACTAGGGGGAGGTACTCCTTGCTACTTTCCTACTAGGGGGAGGTACTTCTTGCTACCTTTCCTATTAGGGGGGAGGTACTCCTTGCTACTTTCCTACTAGGGGGGAGGTACTCCTTGCTACCTTTCCTACTAGGGGGGAGGTACTCCTTGCTACTTTCCTACTAGGGGGGAGGTACTCCTTGCTACCTTTCCTACTAGGGGAAGGTACTCCTTGCTACCTTTCCTACTAGGGGGGAGGTACTTCTTGCTACCTTTCCTACTAGGGGGGAGGTACTCCTTGCTACTTTCCTACTAGGGGGGAGGTACTCCTTGCTACCTTTCCTACTAGGGGGGAGGTACTTCTTGCTACCTTTCCTACTAGGGGGGAGGTACTCCTTGCTACTTTCCTACTAGGGGGAGGTACTCCTTGCTACTTTCCTACTAGGGGGGAGGTACTCCTTGCTACCTTTCCTACTAGGGGGGAGGTACTCCTTGCTACCTTTCCTACTATGGGGGAGGTACTCCTTGCTACCTTTCCTACTAGGGGGGAGGTACTCCTTGCTACCTTTCCTACTAGGGGGGAGGTACTCCTTGCTACTTTCCTACTAGGGGGGAGGTACTCCTTGCTACTTTCCTACTAGGGGGGAGGTACTCCTTGCTACTTTCCTACTAGGGGGGAGGTACTCCTTGCTACTTTCCTACTAGGGGGGGAGGTACTCCTTGCTACCTTTCCTACTAGGGGGGAGGTACTTCTTGCTACCTTTCCTACTAGGGGGGAGGTACTCCTTGCTACTTTCCTACTAGGGGGGAGGTACTTCTTGCTACTTTCCTACTAGGGGGGAGGTACTCCTTGCTACCTTTCCTACTAGGGGGGAGGTACTCCTTGCTACTTTCCTACAAGGGGGGAGGTACTCCTTGCTACTGCTTCCTAGGGGTGGAGGCCTGGTCGAGGACCGGGCCGCGGGGACACTAAAGCCCCAAAATCATCTCAAGATAACCTAACCAGTTCCACAATGTGTGTCGATATAACCGGTTGTAGATGCTGCTCGTTCTCTTCATTCGCCACTCCGTCAAAAATTCAACCTACTAACCTAACCAGAAACGTACCAACCCAAGCAACCCACCTAACCTACCAGGGCCGATGCCTACACACAAAAAAACTACAGTAATAAAGTGTAAAATTGTTACTTATGCGTCGCATTTGTAACGGATTGTTTTTATTGAACAACTTCACCAATTACCAGTGGTGGGATCACCAGTGCCACTATTACCAGTGGTGGGATCACCAGTGCCACTATTACCAGTGGTGGGATCACCAGTGCCACTATTACCAGTGGTGGGATCACCAGTGCCACTATTACCAGTGGTGGGATCACCAGTGCCACTATTACCAGTGGTGGGATCACCAGTGCCACTATTACCAGTGGTGGGATCACCACTGCCACTATTACCAGTGGTGGGATCACCAGTGCCACTATTACCAGTGGTGGGATCACCAGTGCCACTATTACCAGTGGTGGGATCACCAGTGCCACTATTACCAGTGGTGGGATCACCAGTGCCACTATTACCAGTGGTGGGATCACCAGTGCCACTATTACCAGTGGTGGGATCACCAGTGCCACTATTACCAGTGGTGGGATCACCAGTGCCACTATTACCAGTGGTGGGATCACCAGTGCCACTATTACCAGTGGTGGGATCACCAGTGCCACTATTACCAGTGGTGGGATCACCAGTGCCACTATTACCAGTGGTGGGATCACCAGTGCCACTATTACCAGTGGTGGGATCACCAGTGCCACTATTACCAGTGGTGGGATCACCAGTGCCACTATTACCAGTGGTGGGATCACCAGTGCCACTATTACCAGTGTGGGATCACCAGTGCCACTATTACCAGTGGTGGGATCACCAGTGCCACTATTACCAGTGGTGGGATCACCAGTGCCACTATTACCAGTGGTGGGATCACCAGTGCCACTATTACCAGTGGTGGGATCACCAGTGCCACTATTACCAGTGGTGGGATCACCAGTGCCACTATTACCAGTGGTGGGATCACCAGTGCCACTATTACCAGTGGTGGGATCACCAGTGCCACTATTACCAGTGGTGGGATCACCAGTGCCACTATTACCAGTGGTGGGATCACCAGTGCCACTATTACCAGTGGTGGGATCACCAGTGCCACTATTACCAGTGGTGGGATCACCAGTGCCACTATTACCAGTGGTGGGATCACCAGTGCCACTATTACCAGTGGTGGGATCACCACTGCCACTATTACCAGTGCCACTATTACCAGTGGTGGGATCACCAGTGCCACTATTACCAGTGGTGGGATCACCAGTGCCACTATTACCAGTGGTGGGATCACCAGTGCCACTATTACCAGTGGTGGGATCACCAGTGCCACTATTACCAGTGGTGGGATCACCAGTGCCACTATTACCAGTGGTGGGATCACCACTGCCACTATTACCAGTGGTGGGATCACCAGTGCCACTATTACCAGTGGTGGGATCACCAGTGCCACTATTACCAGTGGTGGGATCACCACTGCCACTATTACCAGTGGTGGGATCACCACTGCCACTATTACCAGTGGTGGGATCACCAGTGCCACTATTACCAGTGGTGGGATCACCAGTGCCACTATTACCAGTGGTGGGATCACCAGTGCCACTATTACCAGTGGTGGGATCACCAGTGCCACTATTACCAGTGGTGGGATCACCAGTGCCACTATTACCAGTGGTGGGATCACCACTGCCACTATTACCAGTGGTGGGATCACCACTGCCACTATTACCAGTGGTGGGATCACCACTGCCACTATTACCAGTGGTGGGATCACCACTGCCACTATTACCAGTGGTGGGATCACCACTGCCACTATTACCAGTGGTGGGATCACCACTGCCACTATTACCAGTGGTGGGATCACCACTGCCACTATTACCAGTGGTGGGATCACCAGTGCCACTATTACCAGTGGTGGGATCACCAGTGCCACTATTACCAGTGGTGGGATCACCAGTGTCACTATTACCAGTGGTGGGATCACCAGTGCCACTATTACCAGTGGTGGGATCACCAGTGCCACTATTACCAGTGGTGGGATCACCAGTGCCACTATTACCAGTGGTGGGATCACCAGTGCCACTATTACCAGTGGTGGGATCACCAGTGCCACTATTACCAGTGGTGGGATCACCAGTGCCACTATTACCAGTGGTGGGATCACCACTGCCACTATTACCAGTGGTGGGATCACCAGTGCCACTATTACCAGTGGCGGAACCAGTGCCACTATTACCAGTGGTGGGATCACCAGTGCCACTATTACCAGTGGTGGGATCACCAGTGCCACTATTACCAGTGGTGGGATCACCAGTGTCACTATTACCAGTGGTGGGATCACCAGTGTCACTATTACCAGTGGTGGGATCACCAGTGTCACTATTATCAGTGGTGGGATCACCAGTGTCACTATTACCAGTGGTGGGATCACCAGTGCCACTATTACCAGTGGTGGGATCACCAGTGCCACTATTACCAGTGGTGGGATCACCAGTGCCACTATTACCAGTGGTGGGACCACCAGTGCCACTATTACCAGTGGTGGGACCACCAGTGCCACTATTACCAGTGGTGGGATCACCAGTGCCACTATTACCAGTGGTGGGATCACCAGTGCCACTATTACCAGTGGTGGGATCACCAGTGCCACTATTACCAGTGGTGGGATCACCAGTGCCACTATTACCAGTGGTGGGATCACCAGTGCCACTATTACCAGTGGTGGGACCACCAGTGCCACTATTACCAGTGGTGGGACCACCAGTGCCACTATTACCAGTGGTGGGACCACCAGTGCCACTATTACCAGTGGTGGGATCACCAGTGCCACTATTACCAGTGGTGGGATCGTTTGCCGCCATCAGTTAACTGAAGAATCAACATTAAATTCTCACACTGACTGGAAACCAGCGTGAAATTTGATTACTCTCGTGCAATTGAAACTTTGATGGGCTTTGCCCAACAAACTGGAAACTGAATTGAGTCATAGAATATACCAAACTCTCTTACCCGGAAAATACAGTAATGTTCCGTTGAAAAGGGTGCAAAAAAATGGCCCGAGAGCTATAGTCCAACTCACAAAAGTAGAGTACCCTACTCTTCCAGCAAGCATTATAAATATTGCCTGAACAATGGTGAACATCTTCAAGAACAAATTAGATAAGTTCTTGCAAGAAGTGCCGGACTAACCAACCAGATTGTAGTGGATATGTGTTCCTGCGGACCGCTCCAAGCAACAGCCTGTTGGACCAAGTTATCACACGTCGAACCAGGCCCCAGGCCAGGCTCGGGGAGTAGAAGAACTCCCAAGACCCCTCCCCAGGTAAATCAGGTAAGTACACTTGCCCTAATCTACCCCACAACCCAACATAGGTAAGCCTCCCCTAGCACCCTCATGTTTGACCTCTACGGGATCACCGCAGTTGGTCCATCAATCTAGACGAGGGAACATAATGGCCGCTGAACTGGCCGGCTCCTGACCTCAAGCAGCTCCCAACATTTACTGTCTGCCTGGAGATAATCAAAGGCCATAATGACCATATTTTCGCAGAATCCAATCCACCTGAAGCCCAAGACAAGAGTTAATTAACTTTTTGTGGCATTCAAGTCGAGGGGCACGATTCTCTCTCTCTCTCTCTCGTGGGTTTATTGTGCATCTCCGAGAACCTTCTTAGGTTCTTAGGAATCATTCCGCGGTACTGTTGTATACCGAAGAACCCCCGCAAAAGCAGGCTCTTGTGGCGCCCGTTCGAGCTACTTGAAAAATAAATGGTATTACCCTGACCTGAAGAGCAGGGAGGGCTTATGCTCGTTAGGAACTTGCCAATAACATATTTTGTTTCCAACTGGAGGCCATGTCTGACTCGTAGATTATTGTCAGTGGACTTGTGCAAGTGTTGTGTGTGATGGGCGATGTGCTGCTTAGAGCAATGTTGATTTATTGCTAGTAATTGAAGGTGTTACTAAGTTCATTATTTTTTTTTTTTTAAGGAAAGATGACGGGGAGGATTTTTTCCCCCCATTATCGCTTTTGAACATATATTGTTTGTATTCGGATTTTTATCGTCGACGATGTAAATCCAATGGGATTTATAATAATTTTTTCGTGTTTTTAATTTAAACACACATTATATTATATATTATATATATATATATATATATATATATATATATATATATATATATATATATATATATATATATATATATATAATTTGTTTTATTTAAACTTGGTTACAAAAAAGGAGTTGCTGGTTACATATAGGGTACAAAGATGATTATCATAAGTTGTTGAGTTCCTCCAGCTCCTCAGATGGCGGGCAGGAACCCTGAATGCAGTGTGTGCACTTCCCCTCTGTATCGCCACGCTGAGGCGCTGGAAAAGGAAGCTGACTGAGTGTTGTTGGGTCATTGGAGGGGAAATAGCTTTGGCTACCAATGACTTAACAGTCTGGTAGCCATTTGGTCTGAGTGCTGGACTAGTCGAGGTGTTCATTACCCTGTCAGTCTAAGGTTTGAACCTTTTACGGGAGAAGCTCTTTCTGAGATATATATATATAAAGAGTAAAGAATAAAAGAATAAGCGTATAAAGAGACAAGAGTAAAACAACTGGTGTCCCTTAAGCCTCGAGGTTATCTTGAGATGATTTCGGGACTTTTAGTGTCCCGCGGCCCGGTCCTCGACCAGGCCTCCACCCCCAGGAAGCAGCCCATGCCAGCTGACTAACACCCAGGCACCTGTTTTACTGCTAGGTAACAGGGGGCATAGAGTGAAAGAGACTCTGCCCATTGTTTCTCGCCGGCGCCTGGGATCGTACCCAGGACCACAGGATCACAAGTCCAGCGTGCTGTCCGCTCGGCCGACCGGCTCCCGGTCTCTTTATACTCCAAACTCAGCTACACTCTCTTGAGCTACACACACAGATCACACTAACGTGATGCATCAAAGAACAAATCCACAAGGGCCGTGACGAGGATTCGAACCTGCATCCGGGAGCATTTCCAGACACTGCCTTAATCCTGTCGTAGCTCAGTCGATTAAGGCAGTGTCTGGGATGCTCCCGGACGCAGGCTCGAATCCTCGTCACGGCCCTTGTGCATTTGTTCACTCTCTTGAGCCTCACCGGCTCACCTATACACCTATAGCACACCTATAATATAGTTATCATTCATTTACCCACCTTTTCCTTAGACACAGTTATCTTGGCCCTTGCAAGGGAATAAGTCACGTACCACTCCTGGATCATACCTGGAGTGGGGGTTCTGGGAGCTGTTCTTTGACTTGTGATAACTTGGTCCAACAGGCTGTTGCTTGGAGCGGTTCGAAGGACCACGTATCCACTACAACCCTGCTCGTCCGGGTTGCAGGAAATTATTATTTTTTTGTTTCCCGGTAATATTTTTATGGTTACTGGGAGGATATTAAACAGCTGTGGATCCCTCAGGTTCATATAGCACTTTGTGATTGTGCCTATGGCACCTCTACTCTTGACTGGGTCTATTCTGCATTACCGTACATAGTTTGCTCTAGTATTTCAAGTCAGATACCATCAACGTACCTTGGGTCAAGACAGCTACCATCATGGTACTGAGGGTCAAGAGAGCTACCATCATGGTATCTTGGGCCAAGAGAGTTACCATCATGGTATCTTGGGTCAAGAGAGCTGTCATCATGATATCTTAGGTCAAGACAGCTACCATCATGATATCTTGGGTCAAGACAGCTGACATCATGGAATCTTGGGTCAAGACAGCTGACATCATGATATCAAGGAACAAGATAGATGACCAACCAGGGTCAAGACGGACCACCTCATAGCGTCTGCTCAACCGGCACATCACCGCAACTATCGCTACCTAAACAAAAAAGAAGTAGCGCAGGGCAGCTGTAAAAGTTTTTACGGACAGCTTAGGCCGTGGGAAATGCTGGCGGGAAAAATGAGGCGGATATACCAATATTAGTGTTGGTATACCCACCTCCGGCTATGAGGCGGGTATACTCGCTTCGGTATAGTGTTGGTATACCCTCCTCGACCAGTCCCCCCTGGGTGTGTCCACCAGAGAAAACGGGACATGAGCTATAACAAGATAAAGAGCATGGCGGAACCACAGAAAAGATGACACAGGCGGAACCTCAAAAAAGAGGATAACAGAAGACGGAACCACAGAAACTACGACGAAGGAGGAGAAGAGACATGGCAAGACGAAGCTGGAGAAAACAGGAAGAGCGAGAACGATAAGAGGAGGGAGGAGGTAGAGATTAAAACAGTAGATAGCCTTAAATACAAGAGTTACCCCCTCTCATAGACCAGGCAGCAACATCCCCCCCCTCCCTCCCGCCCTTATGCAACACTAACAATAATTCAAAGCCGTAGACAGTGAATATATCCTTTAGAAGAGTCACAGAGTCCGTCTGAGGGAGGGGAGAGAGAGACAGAGAGAGCGAGACAGAAAGAGCGAGACAGAGAGAGCGAGACAGAGTGAGCGAGACAGAGTGAGCGAGACAGAGAGCCAGGGAGAGCAAGAGCGAGCAAAAGCAAGCGAGAGAGCAAGAGCAAGCGAGAGAGCAAGAGCAAGCGAGAGAGCGAAAGCGAGTGTCCAGAAGTGAAGAGAACAGACAAAAAAGTGAATATGTATATTATATATACACATACATATGAATGGCAGATAAAGACAGGAACTAAAACAGGCAAGAAGTGTAAATTATTAAGGTTTGGCAAGGCCCTGTGAGACGGGGCGGGGGAAACAAATCCTGCTCTCACAATCCAGCTACTGTATTCTGGTACTGTACACGGTCACCCGCCGCGCACGCTCACCATAAATATGGCTCCCTCCCTCACTCTCACATGGGCGAGGCGTCCCAGAACCATTTTACTACACCCCCTTACCTCACCCTGGGACAAGCCCCCTTAGTTTACCATGGGACAAGACCCCTTAGTTTACCATGGGACAAGACCCCTTAGTTTACCATGGGACAAGACCCCTTAGTTTACCATGGGACAAGACCCCTAAGTTTACCATGGGACAAGACCCCTTAGTTTACCATGGGACAAGACCTCTTAGCCCACCATGGGACAAGACCTCTTAGCCCACCATGGGACAAGACCCCTTAGCCCACCATGGGACAAGACCCCTTAGCCCACCATGGGACAAGACCCCTTAGCCCACCATGGGACAAGACCCCTTAGCCCACCATGGGACAAGACCTCTTAGCCCACCATGGGACAAGACCTCTTAGCCCACCATGGGACAAGACCTCTTAGCCCACCATGGGACAAGACCTCTTAGCCCACCATGGGACAAGACCCCTTAGCCCACCATGGGACAAGACCCTTTAGCCCACCATGGGACAAAACCTCTTAGCCCACCATGGGACAAGACCTCTTAGCCCACCATGGGACAAGACCTCTTAGCCCACCATGCGACAAGACCTCTTTAGCCCACCATGGGACAAGACCTCTTTAGCCCACCATGGGACAAGACCTCCTTAGCCCACCATGGGACAAGACCTCCTTAGCCCACCATGGGGCAAGACCTCCTTAGCCCACCATGGGACAAGACCCCTTAGCCCACCGCATACAAAGTGCTAAAATCCCTTGAAACTTTGTAAAATGAAGCTGTTTAAGTCATCCTTGGGGGGCAGCAAAGTCCGCGAGAATAGTTAATATGAGAGCCGAGTTAAAATTACCTTCCATAAGTGAGAGAATTTTGTCCATTAGCGCAGTTTTCGGCATTAAAGCGCCGAGTAGATCAAGACAGCACAGAAGGTGGACGATGTACCGGATGTGCATGTAATATATTTAAACAATCTTCTATCGTACATACAGCAATGAAGCGCGTCAATGACTGGGCCAGTACAACTCAAACCCAACATGCAGGCATATATACCTTGCCACTGAATTTTTAAAACGCATAGGCAGTGGTCTCATTCATATACTGTGACTCGCAGAGTGCACTCCTGGCACTAAACGCACATAGTAGTGACACCCAGAAAATAGTCAGTGATATTCGAATTAATGTTTTACCTGCTAAAGAAAATAGATTACAAATTAAATTCCTTCGGATACCATCACATGTCGGCATTTCAAAGCCTGACACTGTTGACATGCTTGCAAAGACAGCCTGTAGTAGACCAGTAATAATTAATATCGGTGTTTCATTAGCAGCGACAAAGAGAATACTTAAACGAATGTCTGATGAAAATCTTATTGACTTAACAAATTCACAAAGACCTGAAAGTTGTAGCATTAAACATTATGATAAATATCGCGAGGAGACATTCATATATGGAACTAATAGAGCAAGAACTCGCTAATGTGATGTTATAGTGGCCAGAATACGCCTGGGATATAGATGGTTATCTTGAGATGATTTCGGGGCTTTAGTGTCCCCGCGGCCCGGTCCTCGACCAGGCCTCCACCCCCAGGAAGCAGCCCGTGACAGCTGACTAACACCCAGGTACCTATTTACTGCTAGGTAACAGGGGCATAGGGTGAAAGAAACTCTGCCCATTGTTTCTCGCCGGCGCCCGGGATCGAATCCGGGACCACAGGATCACAAGTCCAGCGTGCTGTCCGCTCGGCCGACCGGCTCCCAATAGACGTATCTGGCAGCTCTCTCAAAACCCAAATATCGAATACACAATGTGTCAACTTTGTAAAAGAGAAAACATGCACTCCCTTGAACATTATATTGTAGAATGTCCCATATTGACTGACTTTCACCCTCCCGGGCTGAGGTATGCTGAACTCTGTAACTACTACATGAATACTGGAACACTTGATATAATGGACTATCCAAGATTTATTATGTAGTTCACACGTTATGTAACATATGTGATGTGACAACCTTGAGCACGTAAAAGCATCTTGATAACCCTCTGTGGTTAAAGTTGTTAATTACAGTCTAGTTTCTATAGCAGTTATCTTACCCTGTCAAAGACAAATATATATATATACACGGTAATATGTATACAAAATATCTATCACCATTCCCTCCCGCTACTGATAGGGTGATCAACATTATTGTGAGCAGAGTTTGATAATGTTAACACAAGGTTCAAGGACAACAAAAATTATCAATGAGAATTTACAGACTTGGAGGACGTCAGCCAGACTATTGTCACTCATCAGAGATCTTAAGAAACTGGAAGTGTTGCTCACGAGACTTAAATTACCCAAGGGGGGAAAAATAAGATCGTAAAGGAATATCAAGATGAAGGATAACAAATATAAATAAGATTACAAATTAAAAAAAAAGTTAATAAAATTTAAATTAAAAAAAAAAAAAAAACTAATGCAAATTTTCACGAAACCGAAAAGTGAAAACGAATTTTTACCTCGTGTTAACAATGACATTAGTAACAACAAATGGAAATCATTTGCACCAACATATTAGGTGGATGCCAAGGCCACCGGGCAGACGAACACGATACATACAGGTCTTGATGGCTGGGAGGGAGAGAGAGAGAGAGAGCCAGCCAACACAACTAATGACTCCACATCAACACTCCCACCTAACATAATACATCTCTCTTACTGTCTTTCTTCCTCCTTGGACCCCTCTCTCTCCCTCTCTCCTCTCTCCTCCTTATCTTCCCCTCCTTCCTTCCTTCCTCTGTCACACTCGTATAATTAAAAAGATCACTGTCACTTGGATGAAGCAATTAAGAGTGACATTATAGGACTCGAGGGGTTCATTCTCACACAATATTATAATATTAATTCACGCTACCTTCTGTCCACCATTACACCATCTCACAATCCTCCCCCCCCCCTACAATCACCACCGATAAACTCCCAACCTTCCCCCCACCACAAAGCTACACCCACACAACCCATACCAGCCATTTCAATACTGTTTTCCCCATCATTTAATACCCTCCAACACTCCCCATACACAGCACCTCATCACCATCATCAACACAATCATGTCGACCAGACTACACACTAGAAGGTGAAGGGACGACGACGTTTCGGTCGTCGAAACGAACCACAGGAAAATATTCCCCTTAATATTGTTCCTGAAGCTGCTACTTTCCCCTTAATATTGTCCTGAACCATTCTCACAATCGACTTGAGAATGGCCCAGGACGGACCGAAACGTCGTCGTCGTCCCTTCACCTTCTAGTGTGTGGTCTGGTCGACATACTTCAGCCACGTTATTGCGACTCATCATCTGAACACAATCATCATCCACTACATCACCCCACGCTCCGGCAACTACACCATACCCTGATAACCTCAACCAAGATATCTACCTCAAGATATCAACCTCAAGATAACCTCAAGATATACCCTCCACTACAAGCACTATCCTCCACCCATGCACCACAGCGCCCTCACCTCCAGCCTCGGTAAACTCAACTCCGTCAAACTTCAACAAAGCGTTATAGGATAAATTCTCTTGCTCTCATTTTCAAATTCATGTCGGTGTTAGTATTTTTTCTTTTAACTTTACCAGCGGAGTTTCCCCCCACCAAGTTCCCGTTCTCAGACCAAGTCCATTCCATCCAGCGGTCGACCCCAAAGACGTATTCATCAATTTTAACATTCTGTTCATACAAAATAGGAATTTTCTCAAATATAAATTAATATCATAATATATTAAAACAAGATTGTTATTGTTTTATAAATAGACTATCTGGAGGTTATCTTGAGATGATTTCGGGGCTTAGTGTCCCCGTGGCCCGGTCCTCGACCAGGCCTCCACCCCCAGGAAGCAGCCCGTGACAGCTGACTAGCACCCAGGTACCTATTTACTGCTAGGTAACAGGGGCATAGGCTGAAAGAAACTCTGCCCATTGTTTCTCGCCTGGGATCGAACCCGGGACCACAGGATCACAAGTCCAGCGTGCTATCCGCTCGGCCGACCAGCTCCCTATAAATAAATTGTTTTATAAATGCATCTGCTCAATAGATTAGTGGATTAGTTGGGTTCCTCGTTGCACAAAACAGTTGCAATTTTTACGGAGTGGCAAATCAACACAACGACCTGAATCAATCCTTTATATCACGATAATAGCATTTGTTATCACTCCAAATAATTGGAAAAGCCTAACACCTGGCGCGTTTTGCGAGGTGTTCGCAATAGGGAGTTTGTTGTGTAATTCCGTCCTATGTAGACGCATCGACACCATTCACCGGGGTAATGGCTGGCCGGGGGGATGAACCCGCCAATGAACATGGAAGTTATGGTCGATTATCCCGTGTAATGCCACGAGCAAAACGTCCTCACTAACAAGATGGCCTAAAACCCTCACCTCTCGCCTCCCCTGAACTTAACTTCGCCCACGTCTCTGAATTACTTTCCCCTTAATATTGTTACTTAATATTAAGGGGAAAGTAGCACCTTAAGTAACAATATTAAGGGGAAGTAGCACCTTGTTACTTAAGGTGCTACTTTCCCCTTAATATTGTTCCTTAAGCTGCTACTTTCCCCTCAATATTGTTCCTTAAGCTGCTACTTTCCCCTCAATATTGTTCCTTAAGCTGCTACTTTCCCCTCAATATTGTTCCTTAAGCTGCTACTTTCCCCTCAATATTGTTCCTTAAGCTGCTACTTTCCCCTCAATATTGTTCCTTAAGCTGCTACTTTCCCCTTAATATTGTTCCTTAAGCTGCTACTTTCCCCTCAATATTGTTCCTTAAGCTGCTACTTTCCCCTCAATATTGTTCCTTAAGCTGCTACTTTCCCCTCAATATTGTTCCTTAAGCTGCTACTTTCCCCTCAATATTGTTCCTTAAGCTGCTACTTTCCCCTCAATATTGTTCCTTAAGCTGCTACTTTCCCCTCAATGTTGATCCTTAAGCTGCTACTTTCCCCTCAATATTGTTCCTGCTTCAGTTACCTTTTAATTTGTTCAATAGTCGAGGTGGTAATTAAATAATGTATTGCAAAGTTACAACCTTTCATCCAGTCAATAATTGGTTTAATAACATGAAAGTCAAGACTAACAATATAGTAATGACATGATTAATTACGCAGCTGTTTTTCAAGAGCAATATTCAGAGCACAAGATGTTTATATTAATCTATAACAAGTTATATTTTGTCAACGTGTCTTTGTTAGAATTGTCAAAAATTACTGCTTTGCCAATCAAACTGAACTATTGAAAAACTGAACTTAAGCGAAATAATTCGTCATTAAAAGTTTTTTGAACTCCTTCGCGCCTGAATTGTGGTGTGATATGCGCGGATATCCAACACATTCCTTGACTTGGTTACGGCAATTGCATTGATTGCAGCCACAGTAATCCAGCTTTAAACCACACACCTTCAATCCCCCACCTCCAAATCCCCTCTAGAATGTCTAAAAAAAAAAAAAAAAAATCACAGTCTCCCATATAAATCCTTCAACGTCCGTATAACTCCCCACAAACCCCCCTTCAAGCAAGACTATAAAGTCCACTTACCTGGTGATCTCCTCCACCAGCTTGCAGGGGTCTGCCGCGTAGAACTTGACGCTGAAGTACAGGGTGAATGGTGACGTCCCTGGAACAAAGAGCAATACTGTACAATCCTTCCATAACGGTTATTATAACGCGAGCCTCCGCATCATCCCGTCATCTAAAGAGCAATACTGTACAATCCTTCCATAACGGTTATTATAACGCAAGCCTCCGCATCATCCCGTCATCTAAAGAGCAATACTGTACAATCCTTCCATAACGGTTATTATAACGCGAGCCTCCGCATCAACCCGTCATCTAAATAACACGTTACTAACTGTTATGTCTATAGGTGAAAGCATAAAATGTATATTGTTGCCGCCAAATGAAAAAAAAAATCGCAAGGCAACAGCCAAATCTGAATTTTTCTTACGCCTAATATAGGACACATTAGATTCTAAATTATACCCAAGATGGCGTAGACTTGGCTAAAGTGGAATATATTTGGCCCAGGACTGCTCATATAGACTATGGATAGGAAAGGTTAATAGTTACTGTTCAACTGTTCAACATACTCGCTCTAGTAACCCAAAAGTACAAAACCTGAACATGGTTTAGATACAACAGTCCGTATTCTGTACATTCCATCCATAGTCGCCATACGTACTACCATTTTTGGAGGCTGGGTCGCTTAATACCGCGCCGTTTAACTAAAACATTTGCTTTACAAATAAAACTTCAAACCCTGTTTTATTTAGCAACAAACTCAAACAAAACTTATATATTTCCGTAGTCCTAAAGATCAATGCCGAAGCCAGGCCTACTGTAGCCTAAAACTAAATGTATGTTAATGAACACCAAAGAAGAGAGGAGACAAATTATAAACGACGTTTTGCCTGTATAATAAATGGCAAATATTAATAAATAATTTTATTTATTTAATTTTAATAAAAAATGGAACTCCGCTTCCGCCCCCCCCCCTCTCTCTCTCTCTCTCTCTCTCTCTCTCTCTCTCTCTCTCTCTCTCTCTCTCTCTCTCTCGTACAACGAAATAATATAATATTTATGAAAACAATTTCTAGAGTTCATATTCACCTAAGTATTTTCTTTTGACGCTGAATTTGGTTCAAATTATAATTTAAAAAAATGGCTTATAGACACTACATGAATAAAACATGTATAAATCCTTTTGGTAGTTAATGGGTTGTAAAGTTCATTTGGAAGAAAGCTTTCATCCCCTTTCGCTTAGTATTAGGCTCGTAGGGAAAATCAAATGGTCTTAATACTGACCTGACCATTTGTCGAGTTGGCCATTATGTGTTTGGCCTCTCAATTAGGCTTTTGAATACTCCCTTTGTGAAGCTTTTAACATGTGTACCCATGCGGAGAGTTACGTACCCATGCGGAGAGTTACGTACCCATGCGGAGAGTTACGTACCCATGCGGAGAGTTATATCTGAGGTCTAACGAGAGCAGAGATCAAATTATATAAACCTTTTGTATGGTGTAGTCCGCAAATTAATTTATATTTGGCGACATATTGTGACAAGAAACATATTTTACATCTTGGTACTTGATTTATTAAATTGCTGAATATAAATATAGAATGAACGTACTCAAGTACATAATCATTAGAGAAACGTCTATTTCCATATACAGCCTCATTCAAGGACGTAACTATGTGGGTATTCAGGGAATCTAAGGTTACAAACTTATGTAATTGTAACATTTGCAATTTCAGTTAACGTTGATAAAAAGAACGCATACTTATGTAGACGAGGAGTCACAATAACGTGGCTGAAAAATGTCGACCAAACCACATACTAGAAAGTGAAGGGACGACGACGTTTTGGTCTATCCTGGACCATTCTCAAGTCGAAACGTCGTCGTCCCTTCACTTTCTAGTGTGTTTGTGTGTGGTCTGGTGAACGCATACTTCCTCCCTTCACATGCTAAAAATATATATGAAGACTTTCTGCAGCTTTAAGAAATGTCTTTCATAAGTTTTACTCGTTTAAAGATTATAATAATTACGTCAATAAAACTAAAATACACGAGGTGATTAGACATTTTTACACAACTACACAAGAATTCAATCTTACCTTTTTGCGTCCAACGGAAAGCTTGAAAAAAAGAAAAATAAATTCAATTATATTCTACATTAATTAAAAAAAAACACCTGACGCCTGAACATTCACGTGCCTCTGAGAACTATCAGAAACCAAAGTGAGAACTAACACAACACTACATTAACCTTTGTCTAGTTATTGTTCCATTTACTGACAATGTTTTACTCAAGTACATAATCATCAGGTTAAGTTAACCTAAGTTTGGGCAAGTTGTAAGTTAGGCTAGGGTTTGGGGGGGGGGGAAGTTAGGTAAGAGTAGGCAACCCTTAAATTGGAGTAAGTTAGGTAAGCTAGAGTCAAGTCGAGCTAAACAACAAATTAAATGCAATATTACCCACACCTGCCCCCGTTCTCCAATATATAAATCAATATGGAAACTATAAGAGTAATATCAAGTCTTTTTCCGTCAAAAATGGATTCTCCGATATTGAGAACCCATCAACCTGGTTTTGAGAAACTCCTGACAAAATATCCAGGCGAAACTTACATAAAAGTTTATTTAACTCAATGAGTAAATGCACAAGGGGACACAGGTGGAAACTGAGTACCCAAATGAACCACAGAAACATTAGAAAGATTTTTCTGTAATGTTAGTAGTCAACAAATGGAACGCATTAGGAAGTGATGTAGTGGAGGGTGTCTCCATACACAGTTTCAAATGTAGATATGATAAGAGCCCAGTAAGCTCAGGAACCTGTACACCAGTTGACTGACGGGACTAAAGAGCCGAAGCTCAACCTCTGCGAGCACAATACAACCTCACCACATAAAATTGCACATAATTATTCGTATCAATTTGTACCTATAGATGCAATTAAGGCTGGACCGTAAAAAGTCAAAGGCCAGAAAAACTAATCAAAACATGTAGATATAAATTTCAGTGTTGACACAGTGAGCAAGACTGAGCCTAGCATCAAATTTGAATGATAAGATCTGCAAAGACTAAAAAAAATAATAATTTTGGAGTCAATATAAGAAATTTATATTCATTTCCATAGCCTATGAATCACAGGGAGAATATGGAATAACAAGATATAATAACTATTAGGCGCTACCACACAACTCGTCGAAAATATTTAGGTCATTGTGGGATCGAACTCGTGTCCCTGAACAGCTGAGGCACAACGCACCTAACTACAACAACCCGTCTTCTCGAATAATATACTTCATATTGACGTATTCCCCCGCTAAGACGTATTCCCCTAATTGACGTATTTTGGCCCATAAGGCCCAAACATTTACGTACAAAAAGTTATACCAGCTCGCAAAATTGACGTGATGTCCCGCTTTATATTCGTAAGTCCTTGGATAGGTTAGGTTCGGGCAATTTAATACTACATCAGTTCAGGAACGTTGGGGAAATGCTCAGGAGGACGGGCTGCACCCCCTTCTCCTTGCGCCCTGTCAAAGAATCAATCCGTCGTTAATTAGTGAAACCATTCATTCTTTATGACATTTTTCAAAAAGTTCCCATTGTACTGAAAACTGTCCACACGACGGGAAGACCTTGACAGACCTCCTGGACAGAGTAACATCCCCCACCAACACCAAGGTGACGGGCAGGGTGGATAAACCACCATGATAAGTATACCACCATGATAAGTATACCGCCACAAGAAGTATACCACGATAAGTATACCGGGCCGATGGCTAAGCATGCCGGGAATACTTCAGAGCCGTAATACACTGCCATTTTCACCCAAGGAATAAATACCTCACTGCCAGGCCTCGCCAACACCGTCGTCAGTATCGGACAATAATTACTATGAGGTCGCAGTCACCGCCAATTATATTATCAATGAAATGGGTAATTGGAAAATATTTGATTTAGTGCGACGGCCGCCCCCAATTTGCGATGCCTATCGTGGTTGAGCTCGTTATATACGGCCAGCGAGACTGTCGGGCAGGAAAATTTGCCGATGGACTCGATCCGCGGGTAATTGCAGTCGCTGGGCTGGACTCCGCCGGTTCAGTAAATCAAACGAGCATGGAACGAGGAAACTATGCGATCTGAGACGGCCGCATGGTTTCCTTGTTTATATGACATAACGTCCGCGTTTATGCAAGTGTGTCGTGAATTGAGGCTCGCGTTTTCTCTAATAGTGACCGATTTGATGAAAGCGATCAGGTATTTCTTGCCTTGGCGTGTGCCTGGGGCCAGATTCACGAAAGCACTTACGAATGTGTACATCTTTCCTCAATCTTTGACGGCTTTGGTTACATTTATTAAACAGTTTACAAGCATGAAAAATTCCCATTCAACTGTTGTTATTGTTATAAACAGCCTCCTGGGGCTTCGGAGCTCATTAACTGTTTAGTAATTGGAAACAAAGCCGCCAAAGATTGAGAAAAGATGTACACGTTCGTAAGTGCTTGCGTAAGTGCTTTCGTGAATCTGGCCCCTGCATATTAAAGACAGAACAACCCGTCCTCTGGCTAAGCCGAGCCTGAGGACGGGTTTCGGCCGGCCACAGCGACGCTGTCATCAATTATAACGTATCGTACTTTCAAGATTAGTATTTTCTCAGACATGCATTACAATTGTTTACATAGTCGGGCTTAGGTTAGGTATATAAATTTTATTGACAATTATTTGTATTTCCAGTACTTAAGCAACCTGTCCTCGACTCAAGTCCATTCTATCCAGTGGTCGACCCCACAGACGCATTCATAAATTTTAACATGCTGTTCATTCAAAACAGGATTTTTTTCAAATATAAATTCATATTATAATATATTGGCATATTGAGCATATATAGGCATATGTTAGGTTAGGTTAGGCGCTTAGGTTCTGTTGGCGATTATTTGTATTTGTAGTACGTAGGTGAAGCATTTATAGCGTTGTGATTCGAACAAAATTCGTCAGTGAAGCACTTGTTCCGGAAGTGTTCGAACGAAATCAGTCGTGTGTAAACCGTTTTTCATTCATAAACAGCTGGGGTTTGGCGGGTGCATGGAATCACTTTTGGGTCTTAGTTTGGAGGACGGGCTGCAACGAGCATTTGATTTCGTTAATTAGGGCGGGCGGGATAAAGGAACTACTGGCTTAAGACAGAAATCAGAAGCAAGTAGAGCAACATTACCATGAGCGAGAGACTCAAAAGCTTCTGATGGCAAGCTTAGAAATCAACCGTAGAGAACAACAACAACAACAAAAAAAAAACTACAGGTGGACAGCTGAGGTGCGAGACAGAGCAGCTATCAGCCCAAGGTCTCTAAACCACACACCAAGGCCTCGGAGGGTCCACACCTGTAATTCCACCATATCGAGACGCAGAGCAAAACCACAGAGCTGCCCGTCCTCATAAACAATGGCCAAATGCTAGTTAAACCAGCCGCCAAACCCCTCGTTTATAAATGAAAAACACTTTACACACGATTCACAACTGATGATGGTCGAACATTTCTCGAACATGTTCGAGAATGTTTGAAAACGTTCTTCGCTCTCTACAACCCTTCTCTTATGTCTGAATCTCACTTCCATATATTTTTCAGCCAGTTATCAACAAAGGGCAAATGTTCGTTAATCCAGCCGCCAAACCGCTTGTTTATGAATGAAACACGGTTTACACACGATTCACAACTGACGGCGTTTGAACACTTCCGGAACAAGTGCTTCGCTGACGACTTTTGTTCGAACCACAACGCTGTAAATGCTTCACCCACGTACTACAAATACAAATAATCGCCAACAGAACCTAAACACCTAACCTATGCCTAAATATGTACAATATGCTAATATATATTAATAATAATTTATATTTGAGAAAATTCCTATTTGGAATGAACAGCATGAATTTATGAATGCGTCTGTGGGGTCGACCGCTGGATGGAATGGACTAGAGTCGAGGACGGGTTGATGTGTCACCAGTTGTGAGTCTTGTGTAAACCGTTTTTCATTCATAAATAGTGGGGGTTTGGCGGCTGGATTAACGAGCCCTTTGGCCTTTGTTGAGGACGGGCTTTGATACATATCCTCGAGGAACCCCTGGAACGGTTCACGGGTAAGATAAAGGGCAGGGGATCTGAGGATAAGATTAAGGGCCAGTGGTCCTTGGAACCAACTGGAGGTACCGTCAAGGTGTAGCCTCGAGGACGATGTGTGATATACCTCTGGGATTAACAGTTTCGTTTCTATTCTTTGGTCTTGACACAGAGGAGCGAGACATATAGAGTCATGGGGAGGTAAGGGGGGGGGAGAGAGAGAGAGAGAGAGAGAGAGAGAGAGAGAGAGAGAGAGAGAGAGAGAGAGAGAGAGAGAGAGAGAGAGAGAGAGAGAGAGAGAGAGAGAGTGAGTGAGTGAATGAGTGCCAGAAGGACAGGAAGGGGGGAAGAGGACGGTGTTAGGAATGACCTCAGTTGCAGTGGATTCCAATAACACCGCAACCAAATATGAAAACTTGTCATATCAACCAAAGAGGACCACAACATAACCAACCAAAGAGGACCACAACATAACCAACCAAAGAGGACCACAACATAACCCTGGAAACACAAACCGAAACTGTCTATATTCCGCTTATTAAAACTTGTAATAAAGTTGTTACATCTTGGCTTAACGTGTTTATGACGTATTAGAACGTTGTTACAACTTGCTATATTGGTTGTTATAACTGGTTAGGAGGTGTTAAAACTTGTTCGAACGTTGTACCAACGTCGTAGTTTCGGTGTGTGTTTGGCGGGAACCAACCAAAGAGGACCACAACATAACCAATCAAAGAGGAGGAAGCCTTATCAGCCAATCACAGGCTGAAGAATCCAACCCTCTTAACACCTCCCATCACTGCTGCCAACGCTCAAAGATAAAATTAATTCCCAAGCCTCAAGTGACAGGATGTGGACCAGACTGGTAGCAGTAGTACCAACTGGCCCCGGCTAGCCTCTAGTACCTCCCGAGGGTATGGACTACCTTCAAGCCGGATCCTGCATCCTCATCGTCTCAGTCCAACCCGTCATCAGACCAAAGATCTAAGTCCATTCCACCCAGCGGTCGATCCCAAAGACGCATTCGTCAATTTTAACATGCTGTTCATTCCAAATAGGAATTTTGTCAAATATAAGTTATTATTGTTATATATTAGCATATTGTGCATATTTTGGCATTGGTTAGATTAGGTGTTTGCGTTCTGTTGGCGATTATTTGTATTTGTAGTACGTGGGTGAAGCATTTACAGCGTTGTGGTTCGAATAAAAGTCGTCAGCGAAGCACTTGTTCCGGAAGTGTTCGGACGTCATCAGTTGTGAGTCGTGTGTAAACCGTTTTTTCATTCACAAACAGGGACTTTGGCGGGTACATGGAATGTACTTTGGCTTCTGTTTATGAGGACGGACTGGAACATTTATATAGTTGCGGTTCGAACAAAAGTCGTCAGCGAAGCACTGTTCGAGAAATATTTGAACACCATCAGTTGTGAGTCACATGTGGGATACGGAACGCTGTCCTACCTCCCTTGCTGCCGATGGCTCAGTGTTACATGTGGGTCCTACAGGTTACTCGCTCAGATGTGCTTGCAGAGTGGAGCACCGCCTCCTAATCCCCACCCTCTTCTTGCTCCTCCTCGCTATGAACATTAGTCTACCAATTCCATTAAGAATCTTTTATATCGCAATCATTTAACCTTTTCTTTCTCTCCTCCAACGGGGCGAAGTCCAGTTCACTCAGTCCTCTTAGCTCAGGAAGGAGGCTTATTGGATCACCACACACAGAGATCACACTAACGTGATGCATCAAATGAACAATCCTTTTAACCCTGTCGTAGCTCAGTCGATTAAGGCAGTGTCTGGGATGCTCCCGGACGCAGGTTCGAATCCTCGTCACGGCCCTTGCGGATTTGTTCATTAGCCTTATTGGATGTTTTTATAGTTTCGTTTTGTGGGTTTCCAGGCGGACGATCCATACCAGAGATGCACATCCGAGAGCAGGTTCTCACATGTTATCTTGAGATGATTTCTTTTTTTTTTTTTTAGTGTCCCCGCGGCCCGGTCCTCAACCAGGCCTCCACCCCCCAGGAAGCAGCCCGTGACAGCTGACTAACACTCAAGTACCTATTTACTGCTAGGTAACAGGGGCATCAGAGTGAAAGAAACTCTGCCCATTGTTTCTCGCCGGCGCCCGGGATCGAACCATGGACCACAGGATCACAAATCCAGTGTGCTGTCCGCTCAGCCGGCGGTACTATATGTTACATATAATACTCAGCAGGTACCTTTGTCCAAGTTCCTGAAGCCTATTCGCTCCTTGGCAAATTTATCCTTTTTTATCCTGAAGTTATCCAGCTAGTGTGTGTGTGTGTGTGTGTGTGTGTGTGTGTGTGTGTGTGTGTGTGTGTGTGTGTGTGTGTGTGTGTGTGGGGTAGTGCAGCCGGGCCTAGCCTGAGGAGAGAGTAGTGTGTGTGTGTGTTAACCCCGGAGAGAGAGAGAGAGAGAGAGAGAGAGAGAGAGAGAGAGAGAGAGAGAGAGAGAGAGAGAGAGAGAGAGAGAGAGAGAGAGAGAGAGAGAGAGAGAGAGAGAGAGAGAGAGAGGACACAGGGAGGCAGCCGGGAGCAAGAGTAGAGGAACACACTTGTACAACAATCAGCAACCCTGGCTGATTGTTTGTGGTGATATGTGTTGCACCCCGTCCCCCTGTGTGTGTGTGTGTGTGTGTGTGTGTGTGTGTGTGTGTGTGTGTGTGTGTGTGTGTGTGTGTGTGTGTGTGTGTGTGTGTGTGTGTGTGTGTGTGTGTGACTCACTCTCGTCGTCTGTGGGAAGTTGCATTGATGTACCCAGTATACTCTTCTAGTTTATTTATCAATAAAACATGTTTGTATGCAGCTACCAGCCTCGTGTCAATAATTCTTGGAGCGCGTCCACTCTAAAAATAAATTTTAATTGATTACCATTGTATCTTCCCCATGAAGAATTTCCTCATATAAAAAGTAAACTCCGAAGTCGAGTTATTACATTCTTATATTTTATTGTATTCTTGAACATTATTATATTCTTTCATTATATTCTTGAAGGCTACCGTACTACTGTGAGGTGGTTCAGCTCGTCTCCCGAGGCGCAGTCGATGACCTAGCCTACTGATTGGTGTGATCAACCAGGCTGTTATGACGCCTCTTCTCACAATCCGACATCTATCGCTTCTCACAATCCGACATCAACCGCTTCTCACAATCCGACATCAACCGCTTCTCACAATCCGACAACTACCGCTTCTCACAATCCGACATCTACCGCTTCTCACAATCCGACATCTACCGCTTCTCACAATCCGACATCTACCGCTACTCACAATCCGACATCAACCGCTTCTCACAATCCGACATCTACCGCTTCTCACAATCCGACATCTACTGTACCTGTCGGCTAGAGAGCAGACCTGTCACCTGCTGGTCTCGAAGAGAAACCCTGTTATATGGACAAGCGAATGATAAACAAAATGCAAAAACAAAATACTAACTAAAAAAAATTGAGAGTACAACTGACAAATAATATATTCAAATTACCCAAACACGTCAAGACCTAAACACCAACATCAATACGGGAAGAGCAAAAATATACAATACACGAGAGAAACAAGCCCAAGCGACAGGACAATATGTATAAAACAGGTGTGACAAACAACCTAAAATAGAGAGGATGTTAACAGAAAAGCATGGGACAAACATGTTGTCAAACCATGGGCCTGGCCGCCCCACCCTCCACTATCGTCATGTTGTCAAGGGAGACCATGATCCCATCGCTGCCACCAATGGGTGATCCAGAGCGCGGGGGAAAAAATAAAAACTCCAGCAGGAACGATTTCAGATGTAAAAACACTAATATTAAGGTACACCTGTTTGAGTTCCGGTCAGCGAATGCACACTTGTATGTACTTCGATCAATGAAATCACACCTGTCTGAGCTCGAGTTCCGATCAGCGAATGCACACCTGTATGTGCTTCGATTAATGAAATCACACCTGTCTGAGCTCGAGTTCCGATCAGCGAATGCACACCTGTATGTGCTTCGATCAATGAAATCACACCTGTCTGAGCTCGAGTTCCGATCAGCGAATGCACACCTGTATGTACTTCGATCAATGAAATCACACCAGTCTGAGCTCGAGTTCCGATCAGCGAATGCACACCTGTATGTGCTTCGATCAATGAAATCACACCTGTCTGAGCTCAAACAGGTGTACCTGTGTTTACGCTTTATGAGGCTTTGATCAATGAATCTGTACCCGTGACTACAACACCCACCCAAAACCCAAATGAGGGGATACATACACGTAGAAATGTATCCCCCGTTCCTCGGTGTATATACAGTGAGAGTTAATTTAGTCCTGAACTATGTTTGGGGTTAAAGTATACCTGGAGGTTGGTCAGTAAGCTATTGTGATGGCCTTCATAACCCGTCGTTAGCAGTGCACGGGAGACATCTCCCGTCACGCAGGTGCAGTCGCACCTCCACAGATCTCCAGTATCAGCTCTTGATATTGGTAATGGCTCAAAAGGGCCACCACTTACGGGGTATTCATGCCCGTGCCACCTTTTGGGTGGCTTAATCTTCAATCAATCAATCTTCATAACCCTCCAGAGGTTGACCAGCCATAAGCTCTAACACCTAACCCAATCAGCAATTGCTCCAAGACCGCATCCACACCTTGACACCTCTTGTGTGCAATATGTAGAGGCCTCCTGTTGCAAATTATATTTAATATTACGAAGAGGAAATTTATTACAAGAAGCATTATGTTACGCTTTAACTTCATGGCAAGAAAATAAATAATTTCTCAAAGCATTTCTGAAGACGATTTTCTAGTTTTCATAACGTCGACCTCTTTCGTATGTTAGGAAAAAATATATATATAAAAAAAGTATATTTATGCAGAATTTCCGCCAATAATCTGGTATTTCTAGGCGTGTTCTCAAACTAGTAAACACTGGTCTAGGGGATCGAACACAGGCATCGTATACTTACCATCAATTTAAGAGCCTCGGGATCAAATATCACAGCGACATTTTATGATTGATTTCATCAAAGTTACACACAAAAAGTCACCAAGATCTAGTCGGTTCACTCCCTTACCTCCTTACCTTGACCTTACCTTGAGGTTACCTTGAGGTGCTTCCAGGGCTTAGTGTCCCTGCGGCCCGGTCGTCGACCAGGCCTCCTGGTTGCTGGACTGATCAACCAGGCTGTTAGACGCGGCTGCTCGCAGCCTGACGTCTGCGTCAGGCTGCGCAGGCTGCGGCGTCAGGCTGCGCGCAAATGCGTCTGCGCCTTGCTCCCTCCTCCCTCACGTGTATGTCTGGAGCATACCTAGAGACGGGTTTGAGAGTTCTTCTACTCCCGGAGCCCGGCCTGGGGCCAGGGTTGACTTGTGATAACTTGGTGCAACAGGCTGTTGCTTGGAGCGGCCCGCAGTCCAGCATATCCATTGCAAGAACTGTTGGTCCAGTACTTCTTGCATGAACTTATTTAAATTCTTCTTGCAGACTTCCACCTTTGTTTAGGCAATATTTCTAATGCTTGTCGAGAAGGTACTGAAGAGCCGTGGATTAGCTCGGGAACAAAGGGCCAAAGGTCAACCCCCGCAAGCACAACTAGGTGAGTACATATACACAAGGGGGGACAGGTGGAAAGTGAGTATCCAGATGAGCCACAGAGATATTAGAAAGAACTTTTTTAGTGTCAGAGTGGTTGACAAATGGAATGCATTAGGCAGTGATGTGGTGGAGGCCGACTCCATACACAGTTTCAAATGTAGATATGATAGAGCCCAATAGGCTTAGGAATCTGTACACCAGTTGATTGACAGTTGAAAGGCGGGATCAAAGAGCGGAAGCTCAACCCCCGCAAGCACATCTAGGCGAGTACAGATCGAGGGTCGAAAAGACAAACTAGGGTAGAGGTTATCTTGAGATGATTTCGGGGCTTTAGTGTCCCCGTGGCCCGGTCCTCGACCAGGCCTCCACCCCCAGGAAGCAGCCCGTGACAGCTGACTAACACCCAGGTACCTATTTTACTGCTAGGTAACAGAGGCATAGGGTGAAAAACTCTGCCCATTGTTTCTCGCCGGCGCCCGGGATCGAACCCGGGACCACAGGATCACAAGTCTAGAGTGCTGTCCGCTCGGCCGGCCGGCCCTGTAAACAGGCGGTAACAGGCGTATTCCCTCAAGGATCCGTACTAAGATCCCCATTATTTCTCATTTACATTAATGACCTAACAGATGATGATAAAATACACAAAGATAACTTAGACAAGCTGCAGAATTGGTCCGAGAAATGGCTACTAGATTTGAACATTAGGAAGTGCAAGGTGTTGGAAATGCGAACAGGGATCAAGACCAGCAAGACGGTACACCAAGAGGCCCAATCACCTGTACCAAGAAGAGAAAAAGACCCAGAGGTTGATATAAACTCAAAGAGTAACTGTCCATTATGGGAATTATTACCGATGCTCAACCGTTTCTACACCTCCCCCCTTCCCCTCAATCAATCAAATCCATCATCTCAAGATAACCTCCCCCATTATTCCAGCTCCTCTTTGTTTTTTAATTCTGACAATTACGTTGATATACCTATAGTCCTCTGCTTATATATTTCCTCAACATGCGCGATCATTCCCTGATTCTCCTCTCTTCTTCTCTATCCCCTCTTCTTCACTACCTCGGCAAATTGAGCTAAAACGCAGGAAGCACACCGACCCCTCCAGGTCCCCCAGCCAGGTCACCCCAGCCAGGTCACCCAGCCAGGTCCCTCAGCCAGGTCCCACAGTCATGTCACCCAGCCAGGTCCCACAGTCAGGTCACCCAGCCAGGTCCCACTGTCAGGTCACCCAGCCAGGTCCCACAGTCAGGTCACCCAGCCAGGTCCCACAGTCAGGTCACCCAGCCAGGTCCCACAGTCAGGTCACCCAGCCAGGTCACCCCAACCAGGTCACCCAGCCAGGTCACCCAGCCAGGTCCCCCAGCCAGGTCCCCCAGCCAGGTCACCCAGCCAGGTCCCCCAGCCAGGTCCCCCAGCCAGGTCACCCAGCCAGGTCACCCAGCCAGGTCCCCCAACCAGGTCACCCAGCCAGGTCACCCAGCCAGGTCACCCAGCCAGGCCGCTGCCAGGAGCTGGCCCACCAATGTTAATATTCTGGTAAATAAATGACGAACTTATTTTGACGTCCGGGTGTTCTCGGAACATATTACGGTAGCTTCGTAAATAAAATGGTATGGGTAAGTAGTGAATAAGGAGACAGATTGAGGTAAAAAAATTTCAGACACGGTTGGGCACTTCCATGCCGACTTGACCCTGTTGGGCCAGAACGTCCATTCCTCTTATTTGGGTGGTTAGGTTAGGGCACAGTCAGCGCGCTCCTGGCTGGCTGGCGGTGGTGGGGTGGTGGTCCCCCCTGGGGTCCCGGGGGGACCACCACCAATGGTGTACCTGAGGAACTGGTGCCCTATCCTAACCTGTTTTTTTGCACGATTTGTCTCGAGCTTTTAAGATGAGTCTAGGGCCTCAATGAGGGGGTCTCTACTTATGAGAGGTACCGAGGATGAATGTTCAATAGTTGGAAACCAAAAAATACACTGGTGAAAGGCATATAAACGTTTTTGGAGTATTTTAATGGCATGAGCAAAAATGGACGATTTGTCCCGGGGGTGTTACGAGAGTACTACGGTATCAATTTGGGGGCCCTTACTTTTGAATGGATCAGAGGGTGAATGTTCAATAGATTCAAACCAAGAAACACTGTTGAAAGCGAATATAGAAGTTTTTGGAGTACTTTAATGAGGCTATGACTGAATAGTATAGGGAGTCCTTGGGCACAGCTCCATTTTCTGTAATGGTCAGAGGTGGATAACCCCAGTGGGGGTCAAGCATACAAGGGGGGGGGTCAAGATTCCTTACAAAGACCAAGTTTGGATATATAGGTGTAGTAAGCCTTATCTTGAATTTGCATGATACTGTGGGGTACATTGACATGAAGGGCGAGTCATAGAACAGGATCTGCATGTGAGATGGGTCATATTGGGGTTTTAAAGAAGTTAAGATAGCTTTAAAGAGTCCTGTGTGCTTGATAGTGGGGAAATGTTCAGTCAATAATTCTCGTGTTTTGAATCTGAATGAGGGGTCCTAGTTTGCGTTCTAGTCGTAAAATGAGTTCCTTAGTATATTTGCTATGGAAAATGAGCTTTCAGTACTCTATATAATTTGAAATGAGGTCAAGAAAGACATGTTTATGTGCGGGAAGAGTCAGGTTGGAAACTGTTTATTTCAGTCATCCCCCCTTGGCTTTGCTCCGTTTTCTGTAGCTAAAGTAAAGATTCCATTTTCTGTGGTATTCAGTTGAATACTGGTGAAAAAGGCTTACTTACATTTGTATGGTTCTAACCTGTTTATAGATATATTTTTCGGGCCTCAAATTAGATTTTAATATGAAAAATAGCATCAAATGTATGTCTATCTTTTGTAATAAACGTTACAAGCATTAACAATACCTGTGATATTTCATAGCATACGAAAAGAAGTTTAAATAGTGGGGCCTCAGCCATATTGTGTTGGGTTTGACACTTCTGACATTAATTTGACACTCGTAAATATACTATAAAGGAAAGTAGTTGAGTGGTTTAAGCAATTTAATACGTATTGGGGTATTCTGTATTAAATTTCATTTTTTAACATCATAACAGTTTTCAGCTATTGTGGTGGGGGCCCAATAACTTCATATAGCGCAACGACTGGCGCTATCTGTACTTAGTTCCCCCTAAACTTAAAACAGTTGCACAATCTTACTTAAACACATTGCTAAACACAAACAAAAACTCAATTTTTAACTTACACAAATAAACCCAGGGCTTTCACATTCGCGCAAAATACTTAGTCCCCCCTAAACTTGAACACTCACAATCTTACGGTGCTTTAATTTCCAAAGCCTTCCAAACCTGCACTGGGTCCTGCCCTGCTGACTGCGGCTGGATGGATTACAATTGAGCCAAAAACAGTTGGTCAGGGCGAGATACGGCCTCATTTTTAGAGACATTTACTATAGCAAAAGCTTGAACGTCGAGAACTGAATGCGGGCCTGCACGAGAGTTGTTCTTGGCACTCAAATGTTTAGAGATTAAAATACATAGAATCTGCAAGAGCCCACCCTAAGTCGCTCACGCGGCCAATAGACATGTTTTTCGCCCAAATGTATTTATTTAAAATAATACGTCAGATAGAAAGAGTTTCGCATTGCTATTATATTTACCTTATAAAGCCTCTTTATAAAAATGAAATGCCACTGCGTATTATGATTGTTTGATAATAAATATTGCATAAATACTTACACGATTTCATAAACAAAAAAAAAACTTTTAATGAGCCATGGTTGGAAGGCTTTATCATTACCATAATTACAAACTTTTAAAACTAACTAAAAATATATGTCTCATAGAGGAAGATTTATTCTTCAGGATATATATTATTTATTAATTTAAAGTTTCATTCTGTATAAAAAATGAAAGTTGCCAATATTTTCAAAGCTCTGGCCACTAATTTTTTATAAAGGTTTTCCAAGGGAGTAAATCTTGCTTCCTCTCTTTCTCCCAAATGCTTCCTCATTTGCACAGGAGCAGAGCAACCTTTGTGCGGGCCCTGGTTCAGTTCCCCAACGTCCGAGCTAATGGACATTACAAATTTCACTAAATGATGCAGTATCTTAGCTGTCTCTCTAATTATAAAGGTGTTAATCTTTTTTTTTTTTAACCTTTGAGTGCTAGGTCTCAAAAAGGTTCTTTACCTCAGAGAGAGAGAGATTCTATTTTTGTCCATATTCGAGCGGAATGTTGAACAACCTTCGTGCGGGTCCTGGTTCAGTTCCCCAACGTCCGAGATATTGGACATTACAAATTTCACTAAATGATTCATTATCTTAGCAGCCTCTCTAATTATAAAGTTGTTAATCTTTTTTATAACCTTTGAGTGCTAGTTCTCAAAAGGTTCTTTACCTCAGAAAGAGAGAGAGAGAGATTCTATTTTTGTCCATATTCGAGCGGAATGTTGAGCAACCTTCGTGCAGGACCCGGTTCAGTTCCCCAACGTCCGAGCTATTGCACATAGCAAATTTCTCTAAATGAGGCAGTATCTCGCCCCCACCCCCCGGATCAATGATTTTAGGGCAGTAAATAAGCAATTGCAATCTAATCCCCCCCCCCCCCCCAAAAAAAAAAATACTGTTCATGAAAATGTGAGCTTATTTATACTAATTTATGAATATAAAAAAAACAACTCGACATTTGTACAATTTTTATTTACATAAATAAATTAGTCTCTATGCCTTTTTTGTCTTCTTAGGAAATAATCGGTCGAAGGACATGCGAAATGGTGCGTCTGCAAATGGGGCAGTTTCTCATAGATACAAGACAATTACTGCATGTTACCATATGTCTGCAGGGCAGCAGTACGACACTCAATGCATTGTTAAAGCACACCTTACACAAAATATCAGCAGCCCAAGACGTTGGCGTAGATGTGTTCATCACAGTTTCAACATGGGATGTCGCATCAAAGTCTGTGGCCTCTTCGCCAGTTTCAACATCCATTTCATTAGCGACTATAGTCGTCTCTTCCGCCTCTGTTTCAACAGGAGAAGGCAAAGCCCGCAAACCAAGATTAGTGCTCATGAACCCGCTCATTGATCCAACAACGTCGACATCCATTTCATTAGCTGTGGCGACTGTTTCCATGTCAGAGGGCCCGGATTGCCATTCCAGATTCGCAGGCTCTACCCTACCTTCCACATCCTCATGATGAATTCCCCTTAAACCCATTTCGGCTTTAGTGCTCTCTTGCATATACCACAACATTAATTCTATACATCTGGCCTCAGTAACAAACGGTAATAAATCTTTGGTGCTTTTGAGATATAGCCTTAAGGCAGGTCTCACACAGACATCAGGAAATCCAAAATGTTCAATTAATGCTGGGAAAAAACCCAAACCTTCCATCAGACCAGTTAAAAGATGTTCATCTATGGGTTTTATAGTTCGACGCTGCGAAGATTCTCTAGCATTCTTAATGAACTGTGCATCCTTTTTAATGTTGACAAAGGTGCACTCAGGATACCATTGCGCGTGCAGTGTCCAAGGGTCGTCAGCGGGTTCCCAATTACGAAAACCATTCCCACAGAAAAAGCAGCGCATGTGGTCACTTAGGCCTGTAAATTTAAGAAAAAAAATATTCCCATTCATTATTATTATTATAGCTCACATCCGGCAATGTTGTAATACAAAAACACACACACGCGCGCACACACACACACACACACACACACACACACACACACACACACACACACACACACACACACACACACACACACACACACACACACACACACACTTCCCGGGACCAAAGAGCCAGAGCTCCACCCCCGCAAGCACAATTGGGGGAGTAAACACACTTTTTTTTTCAGATATATATACAAGAGTTGTTACATTCTTGTACGGCCTAGCATTTCGGGCAGGTCCCTAGAATACAATCCCCACCGCGAAGAATCGTTTTTTACAACCAAGTACCCATTTTACTGTTGAGTTAAACAGAGGCTACAGTTAAGGATTTGCGCCCAGTAAATCCTCCCCGGCCAGGAGGATACACACGCACACACTAAAAATAACAAAAACTCCAACAATATTTGTTTACCACAGAAGAAAAATCCTGATTCTGCCAATTCGTGAGATGTTTGCTTGACACAACCAGTCCAGCTGAGGTCGAATGTTTCCAAACGCTGTTTGTATGTTGCCAAGCCTGGATATCTAGGTTTAGCGTATGGAATTACCCCCAGAACCTGCAAATCATCTCCAGTCATTTTAGTTTCTTCCTCGCGGGGTGGGGTCTCTAAAAAAACAAAGATGTTCCATCACATATATGCATAAGACACAGGTTCTAAGTCAATTCTTTCAAAAACAAAAAAAAAATAAAGAAAAATTATTTGAAAAGACTTACTGCGTTTATACTTATTTTTTTTTTGTCCTCCCTCCACATCGCCAATACTAATTATTCACAGATAAACTAGTAAATTATATTTATACAATATACTCACGATCAGATGTTGCTATATTCTTTGGTTCGAATAGGGGTGAAAAGAAATCCAGCCCATATTCGAATGCCAGTTTGGTGATTTCCAAAGGAACGTTATTGTCCTTTTCGCCTCTTATGAAGGAACAATTTGGCGACACTTTCGCATGCCTACTACGGGGCGTATCGCCCTCAATCCAAGCATGCACAACTTTACAACAAAAGGCGCAGGAACAATGATCCGCAACTCTCAGATAATAAAATCCCTCATTCACCAGGTCTTGGGGGTTTAGCCACTCGACAGGCCAATTTATAAAGGTGTCTAAACGCATTTGGGCACATTTAAGACTGTCCCTGGAGTAAAACGTTTTAGTACGGGAAGGTTCCATTGTGTACTGGTGCGACACTGGCGAATGGAGGCAAGATCCTAGGCTATATATTGTCCGTCCTTTCCCTCCCCGAAATAAGTGTCAAAGATCGCTACATATGTGCTAGTTTCTTTTTTTTTTTTTTTTTTTTTTGGTTTGGCAATTCTAGCCACCGCTACTCTTTTTTTTTATGGCATAATTATGAGGAAACAGGGAAAGGAAAAAATGACTCGCAAATGTGCTAAATCATGTTGCATAATGCAGTGAATTAAAAAAAAAAAAGATGGCAGTTGGTAGTCTAGGAAAGGTGACCAAGTACTTATTTTTTGTGATAATTATCGAGAAATGTCATTAACTACATAAGGTATCCCTAATGTCAATAAGTTATCACAAACCTTCCAATAATGATGTGGCCTCCATGACTTTATATATATTTCATTAAGGGAATATGGTCTGACTACGGTTTTTTCATGGGGGGGGGGGGGGGGGGGGACATTAAAAAAAAAAATTGTAACATGTCGCACTGTGTTTGACCTTTTCTGCTTCTGAAAAAAAAGGTTGCCAGTGTTTGGGTATTAAGCTGACGTATATTGATATTTTATGGCAAGATATTTGAGATACATATTGCGCTATTTGAGGTGGTTTTTTTTTTATGCTAATTAAGTCAGTGAAAAAAAAATGTTCCTATGGGCTTCTTGTTGGTCGAGGCCCTTATAATAATAATATAAATATTTGCTCAGTACGTGGTAACTTTTACACGCACTAGCAGGGATGGAGATATAAGGGCGCAAAGCCCCCACGACGAATATTCGCAGGGTCGACACAGGGCGGTTGACTAGGCTTTATCCAAAACATAAGGGAAAGTAAAAAAAGAAAAGAAAAATGGAGACGTGGCTGGAAACGCACACCGGATATTTAACCGATGAAGAATTTTGCAATAATGAAACTTGCATTGTGTATCCTGTAAACTGCATATCTTGCGTCCCGTACGGGATGGCGAAGGACATATCAGTGAAATACAAACACGCAAGCGCCTATGGTGAACGCAGGCCTTTGTATAATCTCAAGAGATGTGTTCCCCATGATCGCCCAATTCCCGGTTCAATTCATGTCTCCAATCGTCGAGCTGAAAATCTCCCTTGCATTATTGCTGCTGCAGTGCAATATGGTATAGGGGCGCCTGTAGAGAACAATGAGATCGCCAAGTCGCATATAGAAAAATCCAAAGATCGTGATATGCTCACCGGATTAAAAGAAGATACAACGCAAAATCGCCTCATCTATTTCAAAAAGGCTATAGAAGCCATAACGAGATTCATCAAGTCTTCTCCGGAAATCGCACGAGTTGTATTACCTGTGGGTATTGGTCGCACCTGTGTTCAAAGAGATGAAGTTTGGGAGGAAACATATCTTCCAATTATCGAAGATCTGTATGAAAACTTAAAACATTACGATGTTAATGTTATATTGGTGCGTAATGACCAGAGCTCCAAGGAAAAAAAAAATGTCCCTGGCAACTCTACGATGCGCAGTTGTCCCCCGCGCCGGCGTGAAAAGTGTATATAGACCCCCTTCCGAGTCACTACCTCACAAGCCAGCACTATGGAGCTCCCCTCCCTGATTGGCGACTTTGCCTCTTTGCCCATCTATAACAATCGTGATTGTCTGCTCTATGATTTGGATGCAACAAGCGTGCAGTTGAGCGAAATGGTGCACACTTTATGGGAACGATACCCCTATGCTCGATTGCATCGGAAAAACCTGCCGTACAAAAATCGTGCTGTTAGAACTGATAGAGATATCCCCGGCCTCATATTTGTTGGCGAAGCACCCGAATTCTGCAATAGGATGGATGACGACCCCTATGAAAGTTATGCTGTTTTACCGCACCTTATTGGATTAATCACCCAGTTTACCAACGGTCCAGCGACGCCATCTTCTTACAAAAAGCCCAGGTACGAAGCATGGAGTTTGGATGAGCATTTTTATGACGGCCTGAAAAATGATACCGAATACCAAAGATGGCGTTGGTTTGACAAAGCTCTGCGAAAAGCCATTGAACATATTCTTCAGAGAAGCCGAAGAGGACAAGTGGGAAGGATTATTTTCCCATATGGGTTGGGCAAGGCTTGCGGGCAGTATCTCACAAGTGGCGAACGCAACATATGGGAGACTAAATATTTCCCTGTGATGTGCAAATTAGCTCAGAAACTGCAAGAACGTGGTATAGACACTTTAATGATATGTCCTGTAAATAATGACACGCCAACTCGCTCTCCAACCCATGGCATCTTTAGACACAAGATTCCACGTATGGCCATTCCACCTGTTTCTACGAATGATAAAGACTCTGTTTCTACTGTCGGACCTGCCGCTGACGTGAGAGAAGACGGGTCAGCTGTCGTGGAAGATACCACGAGCGTTGCTGTGGAAGATGATCCATCTACCGGCGCCATGTCTGTTACTGTAGGAGATGAAGTGCTCACTATTGTGGAAGACGACGACAATGAAGACAAAGAGAAAATGGAAATGGAATATAATGAAGATGAGATTAGAAAAGCTGTAGAATCTATATTGTAATATTTCATACAAATTAAACCACAAAAAAAGAAATGTTAACCTGTATTTTTATTTACTTTTCCTAATTTCTCTACACACACACACACACATTTATTTATTTATTGTTTCCTAATTTCTCTGTACAAAAAGAAAAACTATGAATTACATATTATAAAAGCCTCTAACAACTCTATGTGACAAGGTGTATATAAGACGAAGGTTATGTTAAAAAACCTTTTTAATCGCTTCGAGATGTGTTCCAACTACATGCGAGCCAAATTACGGAGACTCAAAGATTCTATTATTGAAGTGGATTTCCCCAACGATGATATATTTAAACCCGGGGACTGTATTGTCTATGATCTTCCTGCCCTACACCAGTTTTCTAATGGTTACTCCCAACAGCTGTGGGAAAAATATCCTTATGGGGTGGTTGAAAAGAAAATATGTCCTGAAACGCTTTGTGCTGTAGTTACGGATCGTGACACTCCAGGAAATATAATCCTCTCCCCGCCACCAGAACCTAATGTGCAGCCTTATCTCTTAGCCCTCATATGTCAATATAGTGTAGGTGCGTCTATTGAAAATAATGACATTAACCAATTTCATATTAAGCACAGTAAAGATATTGATTTAGTAGCGGGATTGCGGAGAGATACAACTATCAACAGACGATGGTGTTTTAAAAAGGCCGTGAGTCGCATTATGAGCGAAGCCAAGAGTAATAATTCTATCAAACGGATAGTTATGCCATTTGGTATAGGCTGCAATTCTGGGGTGGGTTGGTCTAGAGCAGGTGAAGAAGAAGAAGAATGGCTGGCATCTTACTACCCTACACTGGCTCATTTGGCTCATGTAATGAAAAAATGCAAAAAAGAATTTGTGCTGGTGCGTCCTAAACAAGATGGAGCAGGGAAAGGTCAAGTACCGCCACAAGTAGTGACAAGACCATCGAGTAAAAGGAGGAACCTTAGATCTTATTACACTAACGACAAATAATAAAAAAGTGCTTGTTTTTTTTTGTATATGTACTCATAATAAAATAAAAAATTGTATAAATGTCAAGTTTTTTTTTTTTATCTGTTAAAGTAGTTTTTAAAAATAAGAGAGAGACCTCATCACTTATTCACCCCCATGACAAGTACTCTAGCAAATACTACCTGACATTTTTTTTTTAACATATTTCATCTTCAAGGGGAGTGTGCAATAATAATAATAATAATGATACATGATTTTTTTTATTTAGGTAAAAAACACACATATATATATATATATATACAAACAAAATAATGTTCTGATTGAACAGAGTCTGGGTTGGGGGACAAAGTCTCGGGATTTGGGGATAACCCCCCCCCCCCCCCCCATCAGGCCACCTGCACATTGTTCCTGTAGTATGTCCCCTTTGCATCATTAGTTCCTAAGAGTTATCTTGTGGGTGGAGCTTTATCTAGATCTGCCTTAATGACGGGATGCAAATTTTCCCTCCAATAAACCTCATCCTCTGGCGCAATTTCCTCAGCTTCGGAGGTGGAACAATAATCCCCATAATCCCCAAAGAAAATTTCTCTAAATGCATTCTGCGCTCGAACTTTGTCATGATAAATAAACCAGTTTTCACGCTGTTTAAAATCAATCCCCGCAAACTGTTTTTCTATTTCACCTTGGGCTTGCACCCACTCGATAAAGTTGGGTATTCCATTATACGCCACATTAATCAAGCCTATTCCTATTTCGACAGGTAGTCTTATTTCTGTTTCGTCACAAAAACCGCCATATACGGTCTCAACGGCGTTAATTTTTTTTGTTTTCTGTCTTTGAACATGTGAGTCTTCTAAATCTGCGCCTTTATACTGCTTTTCAATTGCCGCCAAAGCCTTGACGCGTGCGATGAACTTGGGCAATTCCTCATACTCCACGACGCAATGACCTCGTGAAATAAATACCAGGGGCGATTCCCTGCATTGCATCTTCCTCTTTTCCTCAACATCTACAGCCTGATGGCCGAGCTCTGATAAAAGATATAACAGAAAAAATTAATTGCATACGCCCATAGAGAGAGAGAAAAAAATCGTTGAACTTTATTGGATTTCTTTTAGATTTAACTTTTAACTACTTGGAACGAATTATCAATGAGGCACAAACCATGACAAGTCCTGTAAAGTATTAGGGTTTATGCATACCATTTATAGTCTCCATCACAGCTTGGTCGTATGATCTCTCACTGAGAACCCCACACCCACCCCAGCCAGATATAGGCCGAGACCTCCTGAACTTGCTGCCAGGGGTCGCCAGTTTATTTTTTTTGTTTTTTTATCTATAAGTTGGAATAAATAAGCTCGTATTTCCTTTGAACGTTTTTTGACAAAATTCTTGATGTGGGAAACAAATACTCAAATGTGTGAGGGAATGAAAATGCGCGAAGAGGCCATAATGGTCCTAAGAACACACATTCTTTCCACAGTCACTGATAAGTCGCCGGCTGGATGGATTGCAATTGCTTATTTACTGCCCTAAAATCATTGATCCGGGGGTGGGGGCGAGATACTGCCTCATTTAGAGAAATTTGCTATGTGCAATAGCTCGGACGTTGGGGAACTGAACCGGGTCCTGCACGAAGGTTGCTCAACATTCCGCTCGAATATGGACAAAAATAGAATCTCTCTCTCTCTCTTTCTGAGGTAAAGAACCTTTTGAGAACTAGCACTCAAAGGTTATAAAAAAGATTAACAACTTTATAATTAGAGAGGCTGCTAAGATAATGAATCATTTAGTGAAATTTGTAATGTCCAATATCTCGGACGTTGGGGAACTGAACCAGGACCCGCACGAAGGTTGTTCAACATTCCGCTCGAATATGGACAAAAATAGAATCTCTCTCTCTCTCTCTCTCTTTCTGAGGTAAAGAACCTTTTTGAGACCTAGCACTAAAAGGTTAAAAAAAAAAAGATTAACACCTTTATAATTAGAGAGACAGCTAAGATACTGCATCATTTAGTGAAATTTGTAATGTCCATTAGCTCGGACGTTGGGGAACTGAACCAGGGCCCGCACAAAGGTTGCTCTGCTCCTGTGCAAATGGGGAAACATTTTCGGAGAAAGAGAGGAAGCAAGATTTACTCCCTTGGAAAACCTTTAAAAAAATTAGTGGCCAGAGCTTTGAAAATATTGGCAACTTTCATTTTTTATACAGAATGAAACTTTTAATTAATAAATAATATATATCCTGAAGAATAAATCTTCCTCTATGAGACATATATTTTTAGTTAGTTTTAAAAGTTTGTAATTATGGTAATGATAAAGCCTTCCAACCATGGCTCATTAAAAGTTTTTTTTTGTTTATGAAATCGTGTAAGTATTTATGCAATATTTATTATCAAACAATCATAATACGCAGTGGCATTTCATTTTTATAAAGAGGCTTTATAAGGTAAATATAATAGCAATGCGAAACTCTTTCTATCTGACGTATTATTTTAAATAAATACATTTGGGCGAAAAACATGTCTATTGGCCGCGTGAGCGACTTAGGGTGGGCTCTTGCAGATTCTATGTATTTTAATCTCTAAACATTTGAGTGCCAAGAACAACTCTCGTGCAGGCCCGCATTCAGTTCTCGACGTTCAAGCTTTTGCTATAGTAAATGTCTCTAAAAATGAGGCCGTATCTCGCCCTGACCAACTGTTTTTGGCTCAATTGTAATCCATCCAGCCGCAGTCAGCAGGGCAGGACCCAGTGCAGGTTTGGAAGGCTTTGGAAATTAAAGCACCGTAAGATTGTGAGTGTTCAAGTTTAGGGGGGACTAAGTATTTTGCGCGAATGTGAAAGCCCTGGGTTTATTTGTGTAAGTTAAAAATTGAGTTTTTGTTTGTGTTTAAGAGTTTAGCAATGTGTTTAAGTAAGATTGTGCAACTGTTTTAAGTTTAGGGGGGACTAAGTACAGATAGCGCCAGTCGTTGCGCTATATGAAGTTATTGGGCCCCCACCACAATAGCTGAAAACTGTTATGATGTTAAAAAATGAAATTTAATACAGAATACCCCAATACGTATTAAATTGCTTAAACCACTCAACTACTTTCCTTTATACACAAGGGAGGGAGCAAAGCATTGGCAAAAAATTATAGACCAGTTGCACTAACATCGCACATCATAAAAGTATTTGAGAGAGTGATTAGGAGTCAGGTCACCAATTTCATGGAGACCAATGACCTTCACAACCCAGGCCAACATGGATTTCGAGCGGGAAGATCGTGCCTCTCACAGCTACTTGAGCACTACGACAAAGTCACTGAGGCATTAGAAGAGAAACAGAATGCTGATGTGATATACACGGACTTCGCAAAGGCCTTCGATAAATGTGACCATGGCGTGATAGCACACAAAATGAAGTCAATGGGAATAACCGGTAAAGTAGGACGCTGGATACTCAGTTTTCTGTCAAACAGGACTCAGCGAGTAACTGTCAACCATATAAAATCTAGTCCAAGTGCAGTGAAAAGCTCTGTACCTCAGGGTACAGTCCTTGCACCACTGCTTTTCCTTATTCTCATATCAGATATAGACAAAAATACAAGTCACAGCTTCGTATCATCCTTTGCAGATGACACAAAAATCAGTATGAAAATTACCTCGGCTGAGGACATTGAAAAACTTCAAGCTGATATTAATAAAGTTTTCGACTGGGCATCAGAAAATAACATGATGTTTAACAGTGATAAATTCCAGGTACTCAGGTACGGTAAAAATGAGGACCTTAAACATAATACAGAGTACAAAACACAATCAAATGTACCCATAGTAGGAAAACAGCATGTAAAGGATTTGGGAATAATAATGTCGGACGACCTAACGTTTAAGGAGCATAACCAAGCAAATATTGCGACAGCCAGAAAAATGATAGGATGGATTACGAGAACTTTCAAATCCAGGGATCCCATCACAATGGTTGTACTCTTCAAGGCACTTGTGTTGTCCCGTCTTGAGTACTGCTCAGTACTCACTTCCCCCTTCAAAGCAGGAGAGATTGCTGAAATAGAGGGAATACAGAGAACATATACGGCACGCATAGACGCAATAAAGCACCTAAATTATTGGGATCGTCTCAAAGCCCTCCAAATGTACTCACTAGAAAGAAGACGAGAGAGATATCAAATAATATACACCTGGAAGATACTGGAGGGCCAAGTACCAAATCTACACAGTAAAATAACAACGTACTGGAGTGAACGACATGGAAGAAAATGTAGAATAGAACCAATGAAGAGCAGAGGTGCCATAGGCACAATCAGAGAACACTGTATAAACATCAGAGGTCCGCGGTTGTTCAACGTCTTCCCAGCAAGCATAAGAAATATTGCCGGAACAACCGTGGACATTTTCAAGAGGAAACTAGATTTATTCCTCCAAGGAGTGCCGGACCAACCGGGCTGTGGTGGGTATGTGGGCCTGCGGGCCGCTCCAAGCAACAGCCTAGTGGACCAAACTCTCACAAGTCAAGCCTGGCCTCGGGCCGGGCCTGGAGAGTAGAACTCCCAGAACCCCATCAACCAGGTATTAACCAGGTATAGTATATTTACAAGTGTTAAATTAATGTTAGATGTGTCAAACCCAACACAATATGGCTGAGGCCCCACTATTTAAACTTCTTTTCGTATGCTATGAAATATCACAGGTATTGTTAATGCTTGTAACGTTTATTACAAAAGATAGACATACATTTGATGCTATTTTTCATATTAAAATCTAATTTGAGGCCCGAAAAATATATCTATAAACAGGTTAGAACCATACAAATGTAAGTAAGCCTTTTTCACCAGTATTCAACTGAATACCACAGAAAATGGAATCTTTACTTTAGCTACAGAAAACGGAGCAAAGCCAAGGGGGGATGACTGAAATAAACAGTTTCCAACCTGACTCTTCCCGCACATAAACATGTCTTTCTTGACCTCATTTCAAATTATATAGAGTACTGAAAGCTCATTTTCCATAGCAAATATACTAAGGAACTCATTTTACGACTAGAACGCAAACTAGGACCCCTCATTCAGATTCAAAACACGAGAATTATTGACTGAACATTTCCCCACTATCAAGCACACAGGACTCTTTAAAGCTATCTTAACTTCTTTAAAACCCCAATATGACCCATCTCACATGCAGATCCTGTTCTATGACTCGCCCTTCATGTCAATGTACCCCACAGTATCATGCAAATTCAAGATAAGGCTTACTACACCTATATATCCAAACTTGGTCTTTGTAAGGAATCTTGACCCCCCCCCTTGTATGCTTGACCCCCACTGGGGTTATCCACCTCTGACCATTACAGAAAATGGAGCTGTGCCCAAGGACTCCCTATACTATTCAGTCATAGCCTCATTAAAGTACTCCAAAAACTTCTATATTCGCTTTCAACAGTGTTTCTTGGTTTGAATCTATTGAACATTCACCCTCTGATCCATTCAAAAGTAAGGGCCCCCAAATTGATACCGTAGTACTCTCGTAACACCCCCGGGACAAATCGTCCATTTTTGCTCATGCCATTAAAATACTCCAAAAACGTTTATATGCCTTTCACCAGTGTATTTTTTGGTTTCCAACTATTGAACATTCATCCTCGGTACCTCTCATAAGTAGAGACCCCCTCATTGAGGCCCTAGACTCATCTTAAAAGCTCGAGACAAATCGTGCAAAAAAACAGGTTAGGATAGGGCACCAGTTCCTCAGGTACACCATTGGTGGTGGTCCCCCCGGGACCCCAGGGGGGACCACCACCCCACCACCGCCAGCCAGCCAGGAGCGCGCTGACTGTGCCCTAACCTAACCACCCAAATAAGAGGAATGGACGTTCTGGCCCAACAGGGTCAAGTCGGCATGGAAGTGCCCAACCGTGTCTGAAATTTTTTTACCTCAATCTGTCTCCTTATTCACTACTTGGGTATGGGCTCCACTACCACCCACAGGATGGGTATGGGCTCCACTACCACCCACAGGATGGGTATGGGCTCCACTACCACCCACAGGATGGGTATGGGCTCCACTACCACCCACAGGATGGGTATGGGCTCCACTACCACCCACAGGATGGGTATGGGCTCCACTACCACCCACAGGATGGGTATGGGCTCCACTACCACCCACAGGATGGGTATGGGCTCCACTACCACCCACAGGATGGGTATGGGCTCCACTACCACCCACAGGATGGGTATGGGCTCCACTACCACCCACAGGATGGGTATGGGCTCCACTACCACCCACAGGATGGGTATGGGCTCCACTACCACCCACAGGATGGGTATGGGCTCCACTACCACCCACAGGATGGGTATGGGCTCCACTACCACCCACAGGATGGGTATGGGCTTCTTAATATAAATAATTAAAATCACTGACAGCCAGAAGCGCCCAGGAGCCAGCCAGCCCTAGGAGAACCTTCACACCCACCCAGCACCCCTGTGACGCCAGGAGAACCTTCACACCCACCCAGCACCCCCGTGGCGTCAGGAGAACCTTCACACCCACCCAGCACCCCCATGGCGCCAGGAGAACCTTCACACCCACCGAGCACCCCCATGGCGCCAGGAGAACCTTCACACCCACCCAGCACCCCTGTGACGCCAGGAGAACCTTCACACCAACCCAGCACCCCCGTGGCGTCAGGAGAACCTTCACACCCACCGAGCACCCCCGTGGCGTCAGGAGAACCTTCACACCCACCGAGCACCCCCATGGCGCCAGGAGAACCTTCACACCCACCCAGCACCCCTGTGACGCCAGGAGAACCTTCACACCAACCCAGCACCCCTGTGACGCCAGGAGAACCTTCACACCCACCGAGCACCCCCGTGGCGTCAGGAGAACCTTCACACCCACCCAGCACCCCTGTGACGCCAGGAGAACCTTCACACCAACCCAGCACCCCCATGGCGCCAGGAGAACCTTCACACCCACCCAGCACCCCTGTGACGCCAGGAGAACCTTCACACCCACCGAGCACCCCCGTGGCGTCAGGAGAACCTTCACACCCACCCAGCACCCCTGTGACGCCAGGAGAACCTTCACACCAACCCAGCACCCCTGTGACGCCAGGAGAACCTTCACACCCACCGAGCACCCCCGTGGCGTCAGGAGAACCTTCACACCCACCCAGCACCCCTGTGACGCCAGGAGAACCTTCACACCCACCCAGCACCCCCATGGCGCCAGGAGAACCTTCACACCCACCCAGCACCCCTGTGACGCCAGGAGAACCTTCACACCCACCGAGCACCCCCGTGGCGTCAGGAGAACCTTCACACCCACCCAGCACCCCTGTGACGCCAGGAGAACCTTCACACCCACCCAGCACCCCTGTGGCGCCAGGAGAACCTTCACACCAACCCAGCACCCCTGTGACGCCAGGAGAACCTTCACACCCACCCAGCACCCCCGTGGCGTCAGGAGAACCTTCACACCCACCGAGCACCCCCGTGGCGCCAGGAGAACCTTCACACCCACCCAGCACCCCCGTGGCGTCAGGAGAACCTTCACACCAACCCAGCACCCCTGTGGCGCCAGGAGAACCTTCACACCCACCCAGCACCCCTGTGGCGCCAGGAGAACCTTCACACCCACCCAGCACCCCTGTGGCGCCAGGAGAACCTTCACACCCACCCAGCACCCCCGTGGCGTCAGGAGAACCTTCACACCCACCCAGCACCCCTGTGACGCCAGGAGAACCTTCACACCAACCCAGCACCCCCATGGCGCCAGGAGAACCTTCACACCACCCAGCACCCCTGTGACGCCAGGAGAACCTTCACACCCACCCAGCACCCCCGTGGCGCCAGGAGAACCTTCACACCAACCCAGCACCCCCATGGCGTCAGGAGAACCTTCACACCAACCCAGCACCCCCGTGGCGTCAGGAGAACCTTCACACCCACCCAGCACCCCCGTGACGCCAGGAGAACCTTCACACCCACCCAGCACCCCCGTGGCGTCAGGAGAACCTTCACACCCACCCAGCACCCCCGTGACGCCAGGAGAACCTTCACACCAACCCAGCACCCTCATGGCGCCAGGTAAACACCAGTTTCCAGACACCGGTTGGATGCCAAACTGGAATGGTCTGTGAAAACATTTGGCGAATCGTGGGTGTAGGAAAATCATGCCGTTGAAAAACTAAACCGATTCCAGTACCTTACCTCATAGTCTAAATCCCAGACAAAAATAAACTATTAATAACAAAAGAGAAATTGTCCCAACGACGAACCCCCACCCGAAAAAAATGACCAGTCAAAAAGCTGTCCCCCATTGTCCAGGATAGCTGGCAGGGACGGCGTCTCCCCCCCCCCCCGCCCACCCCCACAATCCCCTCCCACTCCCTCCAGGACCCCCCCCCCCTTAACCCATCCCCCCCCATACACCCCCACCTTGATAATCGCCTTATATTACGGTCGCCCGCGCAATTATTTCGCCTGATAATCGCGGTTGTGTGTTCTGATAATGATAGCGATTTGGTGCAGGGTATTGGACACCGTGTTGATATATGTGACTATTAGTGAGGTCGGCTCTATTTTGTCGAGGCCACGGGGCTCTGGTAGCCATGTGTGTGTGTGTGTGTGTGTGTGTGTGTGTGTGTGTGTGTGTGTGTGTGTGTGTGTGTGTGTGTGTGTGTGTGTGTGTGTGTGTGTGTGTGTACTCATCTATTTGTGCTTGCGGGGGTGTTGAGCTCCGGCTCTTTGGTCCCGCCTCTCAACTGTCAGTCAACAGGTGCACAGGTTCCTGAGCCTATTGGGCTCTATCATATCTTCACTTGAAACTGTGTATGGAGTCAGCCTCTCACCACATCACTGCCTAGTGCACTCCATTTGTCAACCACTCTGACACTAAAAAAATTATTTCTAATATCTGTGTGTGTGTGTGTGTGTGTGTGTGTGTGTGTGTGTGTGTGTGTCTTTGTGTGTGTAACAGCTTCAGCAGTAATGTATTTCTGCAATGTATTCATGTGTTCCAGATAAAAACACATGCAATATCTCCTTTATACATGTCCGGCAGATCAAAACACAAGCATGCTCTGTATACATCTGTGGCACACCATATGCTATGTATACACATCTATACAGATCCGATGATATTTCAGCCTCCAACAAAAAACAAAAGCAACAATGAAAAGCGAAAAATTACAAATAGGAAATTTAAAAAAAAAAAAAAAAAAAAAAAAAAAAAAGCCTAAATGTTAAAAAGCCTAAACAGTAAGTTGAAATTTTTAGGCTTCATCCCGTCCATTCACAAATATTTCTCATTTTTAAACGGAATCGACCAATACGTTAAAAATACGACGTACGGGTAAAAAAATTAAAACGTCTTCGTACTGACTTTTCTATGCAATGACTTCGATACGTTCGGTGGTCACATTGCGATGATTTCAGGGCTCAACGTCCCCGCGGCCCGGTCCTCGACCAGGCCGCCTGGGTAGGTGGGTTGTGCTTGTGTTCGTACGTTCATAGTTAGGCGAAACCGTTGCTATTCTTTACGGAGTGATAAATCTAGAGAATATGCTGCTGCTCATCAACCCATCAACAAAAGACATGAGTACATAGTTACAATGGATACATTGTACAAAATATACACTACAATTAGAACTCAAAATTCCCCCGCCCCCCCCCCCCCCAAAAAAAAAAAAAAAAAAAAAAAGTCCAATAGCCTCACCCTGAACCTAATCAAAATTATCCTAGGTCTATACCCAATATTAGGCCTAATTTAGTATACCTATGTATTTTATTAGGCCTAGAAAAAGAAGGCTTGGTTGTTGGGTTGTTTGTCAGGTCCTCTACAGAATTAACCAGCCCGTCCTCCTAAGGTATCCCAACGTCCCGAAACTGTCGTTCTAAAGTCGCCTCCCATAACCTACCAGAGGACCCAAAACAGAAAACGGGAGACTGTCAATTTCGCGAGCAACTAACCATTTTCTAGTAAGAGGATTTTTGGCCTCGAGTATACATGAAAATGAGACACTATTAGGAGGAGGGACTGAATTAATTGCACAACCCGTGGACCTTCTGGGTGCAACAGCCAAAGTTTTGTTCATTTGTGTAAACTGTTCAGCCACAGTAGGTACAGGCGTTATCATTTACAGATAACGCCTGTAACTATTTATATAACCTGTATTTATAATTACAGGTTATATAATTATATAACAGGTTATAATTATAACCTGTAATTTATAATTATTTATATAACCTGTATTTATAACCTGCTACAGGTTATAAGATTTATAACCTGTAGCAGGTTATAAATCCCTCTTGTGACAGCAAACGTGTTGGCCTTGTGTCCTCACAACAGGTCAATAATATTACCAGTTTCGAGGAAAGCAATCGTGGAGCACTGAGGTGACTCGAACCAGCAATCAGGAGTAATCCCAGCCTCGCACCTTACCCCTATAACACAACATGATACAAGTTATACAACCAGGGTTACCTGGTTGATACCTGGTTGATGGGGTTCTGGGAGTTCTTCTATTCCCCAAGCCCGGCCCGAGTCCAGGCTCGACTTGTGAGAGCTTGGTCCACCAGGCTTGACCAAACACTCTAGTTTGGGATTCAGGGACTCGGGGATTCTAGTGAATCCATTGGAAGATTCCACAGGTATCCAAGTATACTTTAGTCCTGAACATATTTCAGGACTAAAGGTAAACTGTATACACACCAAGTAGCGGTTATGTAGGGGAGCCGGTCGGCCGAGCGGACAGCACGCTGGACTTGTGATCCTGTGGTCCTGGGTTCGATCCCAGGCGCCGGCGAGAAACAATGGGCACAGTTTCTTTCAACCTATGCCCCTGTTACCTAGCAGTAAATAGGAACCTGGGTGTTAGTCAGCTGTCACAGTCTGCTTCCTGGGGGTGGAGGCCTGGTCGAGGACCGGGCCGCGGGGACACTAAAGCCCCGAAATCATCTCAAGATAACCTCAAGATAACCTCTCAACATATCCCTGGACCAATTTTGTTCAGCGTTTGTAAAGACCAAATGGGACCCACCACACCTAACTTGCTACTAATTGTGGCTGTTGAAACTCTCATTGTGTCTACTCTGACTATTTTAACGACCATATATTGGCGTGATGGTCCAGATCCAATTGCCCTTCCCCGTTACATTACAAGCGCGCACTGTGCTCACAGAAAAAAACATGAAATTAAAGTATTTTACACAGAATAATGAGAGAGAAATGTGTTCTCTGACGAGGCCGAGAAAAACCCGACCGGCTGGGAAGCACCAACAGCCTCTACAAAAACAGCAGGAGCCTCTCCAACAACAACAGGAGCTTCTCCAACAACAACAGGAGCCTCTCCAACAACAACAACAGGAGCCTCTCCAACAACAACAACAGGAGCCTCTCCAACAACAACAACAGGAGCCTCTCCAACAACAACAGGAGCCTCTCCAACAACAACAGGAGCCTCTCCAACAACAACAACAGGAGCCTCTCCAACAACAACAACAGGAGCCTCTCCAACAACAACAGGAGCCTCTCCAACAACAACAGGAGCCTCTCCAACAACAACAGGAGCCTCTCCAACAACAACAGGAGCCTCTCCAACAACAACAACAGGAGCCTCTCCAACAACAACAACAGGAGCCTCTCCAACAACAGGAGCCTCTCCAACAACAACAACAACAGGAGCCTCTCCAACAACAACAGGAGCCTCTCCAACAACAACAGGAGCCTCTCCAACAACAACAACAGGAGCCTCTCCAACAACAACAACAGGAGCCTCTCCAACAACAACAACAGGAGCCTCTCCAACAACAACAGGAGCCTCTCCAACAACAACAACAGGAGCCTCTCCAACAACAAGAGCCTCTCCAACAACAACAACAAGAGCCTCTCCAACAACAACAACAGGAGCCTCTCCAACAACAACAGGAGCCTCTCCAACAACAACAACAGGAGCCTCTCCAACAACAACAGGAGCCTCTCCAACAACAACAACAAGAGCCTCTCCAACAACAACAACAAGAGCCTCTCCAACAACAACAACAAGAGCCTCTCCAACAACAACAGGAGCCTCTCCAACAACAACAACAAGAGCCTCTCCAACAACAACAACAACAGGAGCCTCTCCAACAACAACAACAACAGGAGCCTCTCCAACAACAACAACAGGAGCCTCTCCAACAACAACAACAGGAGCCTCTCCAACAACAACAACAGGAGCCCCTCCAACAACAACAACAGGAGCCTCTCCAACAACAACAAGAGCCTCTCCAACAACAACAACAACAACAGGAGCCTCTCCAACAACAACAAGAGCCTCTCCAACAACAACAACAACAGGAGCCTCTCCAACAACAACAACAAGAGCCTCTCCAACAACAACAACAACAACAGGAGCCTCTCCAACAACAACAGGAGCCTCTCCAACAACAACAACAACAGGAGC